>NC_090347.1:8747925-8899699 GCF_035084215.1 Heptranchias perlo | reverse complement strand
TAACTGACCAGAATAAATATTGACTTTCCAGATTCCCTTTCTGTGACATATGGACAAGAGTATTAAAATAGAAAATTGAAAACTGCAGTGCCATCTTTGGGAGTCGTAGGTAAAAATGTATTTCTTCCTGTAATTATCTTGCTGTTAGACCCGTGCTGGTGTTCAATTGTAAAGATGTTTTAGGTCAGTTTTTTATGATGTAATATGGTCATGGATGAGGCAGTGATGCAAATCAAGTCACATAAGCCTGTCAGCAATGGAGAACCAATGTACAGTGGCTCAGAGTGGAGGAATGTATTACTGAAAAGCTGCTGGCCTGTGTCTGAGCATATCCCCCTGTGGCTGGGACAAGAGAAAATGAGAGAGGATGTCTCCACTGGCCAGCTGTTGGTTGCCTTGTGATGGCTAGCCAAGAATGATGATGGTCTTACAGCAAGACTCCTGCCTTGGTCCCTGGGTCACACATTCGCTTGGCCTGTCGCTGAGAGGAAGGAAGCGAGTGAAAGGGAGTGTATGCTCTTAATTGGGGGAGGATGACACTCCCTCCAGAATAATAGTTTAAAAACCTTAATGGTTCCATTGGAAGTGTAGAAATCATCCAAATTCTGAAGATTAAAAAAAAAGTATTACTAATACTGGAAATCCATAACAGAATCTGACTTTATGTTTTTGAATTGAGACCCATTGTCAGAACTGAATTCCCTTTTCAGGTGCTGACATTAACTTATTGGCATTTAAATTTAAAATTGTTGCCCCCGTTTCATGGGCCTAAATTGGGTACAACGATAACCAACTTAGGGCAGAGGCTGAATCCACTCAATCTGTGTTTGGGCCACTGCTAAATTGGTCAGGGCCTTTTTTATTTGGGTTGCAGCACTTTTTTTATTTTTTCCCCTCCAATTTTTTTTTTCCTGAAGATGCTACTCTTGCTGGGGTATGATTCCACTGCACCTGCACCTATAGCTCTCTGGTACTTTGCCCAAGTGGCCATTCTTCATTTGTGATTCTCGATAGTGATTATTAGTCGTCAGGGGATCACTGCTGAGCCCAATCTTGTCTCATGTACCAACATCCATGTACGTGAATTTTCAAGCGAGCTTCACATGATAGTCATCAGGAAGAGGAACCATGGCCCTTCCTTGGCCAAGGAATATTAAAGTTATCCAGCTCAGCACAGCTTGGGACCTTCTGATCTGTACGGCTTAATACTGTATGATTAATGACAATGTCTGGAGTCCTGAATTATACTAGTTTCAAACAGTATTACTATTATTCAATCAAAACAAACAAAAGCACATGCCACAACCCTAAATAATACACAGGCATACAAGAATGACAGTCCGGATTAGTGGGTACATTAATTACATGTTATACTGCATGTTATAGTCACGCACCAATACCCGTAGAAGGATGAGGTTACGGGACATGTCATTTGCTGATGCACAATGGTGAATATTCCCAGCTTTGTTTGCCTAATTACATTGAACAGATTGAATCATGTGGCCATGTTACGTTTTGTTTTTCCTCTGAGACACAAACTACTGAAAATGGGGTGCAATTTTTTGACGAGGAGGTTGGAACAGAAATGATCTCAGAAGATCTGCAGTGAACCCTTTGTATATCATTCTTCATTAAAATGTTACTTTGATTATAATATAACCGTTGGCTGCATTCCAATTATTCCTTTGATCTTCCAGTAGAAATGCTATAATTGAGATTGTGATGTAAAAAAGATTTACTGGAAATCAAAACAAAAGGAGCAGAACCTTTTTTGCTTTTTAAGTAACAATGAATATGGAATTGTTTTCAACTTTTAAAAAAAATATATAATTTTCGTACTCTAGTAAAGAATGTCAGTGCTAGTTTTCCCCTTTTCCATTTTTCGTCCAGATTGTCAGCATTCAGTATGTAAAGCGAAACTTCTTCCTCCTCTGCCCTCAATGTGCCTTAATCCTAATTTCAGAAGAGCATCTCTTGCAGCAGCTGAATTTTTCCCACTTCCCACACCAGCCTTGCTTGCAATCTATCTAAATCAGGTTGCTGAAGTGTGGGCAGTTTTGTACTATGGGCAAGCTCCAGTGCATACAAGACTAAAAAGGTGACACTGGCATGCACTGCATTGATGCACCATTGTGGGATGCCATGTGATTAGAGGTTGTGGTTTGATGCTCATTTCACTGAGTGCCTAATATCAGTCATGTTACAAATGCCTCCTTGTGGTGGGAAGGGAAATGTGGAGAAACTGTTCTCCAGCCCCTCTCGTGCACCACGTAGAAGCTATCTTAACAACAACAACTTACCTTTAACGTAGCAAAACGTCCCAAGGTGCTTCACAGGAGCATTATCAGACAAAATTTGACACTGAGCCACATGAGATGTTAGGACAGGTGACCAAAAGCTTGGTTAAAGAGGTAGGTTTTAAAGGAGGAGAGAGGTAGAAAGACGGAGAGGTTTAGGAAGGGAATTTCAGAACTTAGGGCCTAGACAGCTGGAGGCGCAGCTGCCAATGGAGGGGCGAAGGAAATCGGGAGCACAAGAGGTCCGAATCAGAGGAGCGCAGAGTTCTTGGAGTCTTGTAGGGCTGGAGGAGGTTGCACTGATAGGGAGGGGCAAGGCCATGGAGGGATTTGAACACAAGGATGAGAATTTTTAAATCGTGGTGTTGCTGGACCTTAAAGTAGTCTTACTGGTATTTGATCTGGGAAGAAAATGGATACATTTTTGCTGCTAAAAAGGAGCTGCAGTGACTAATGAAGTTCCACAATAGTCTCTCTTCCTCTCTCTTTTCCCAGTATGTGTTATGTATTTGAGGAAAGTGGTAGTACATTTTAAAATGGATTTCTTTCATAGCGCAAAGATGTCAAATATTTTTTAAAGTTGCTTTTGAATAGCAAACAAATGTTAAAGACCTAATGCAGCAACAACTGCATATAATAATGGTCTATTTCCTGAAATAAGGTGCACTCGATATAACCTGTGTGACTCCTTATTATAGTCACGGTCCACCATACTTTAAAACTTTTTTTGGGATATCAAATTACTACTTTGCAATTGAACTTAACTTTTCTTAATTCTTATCTATCTGTATTTTATCAAAACATGTCCCACCCCCACCTTGCCATTTACCCTCTGATTGAGGACCAGCTGGCTGTTCTTATAATATGGATGGGTAGAAAACGTTTATGGAAAACCCGTGGGAGAAGATTGTCACACTACACTTGGAGAGGGATAGTCAAGAGGAGGGGGGAGGAGTGGGGAAATGTGGGTGACCATCCACTGGGGGAGCAGGAGGAACCAGTACAGGATTACAGTTCTTGACCCCTATGGTGAGGGTAAGGAGGACATAAGAGGAGAAGAGACCTCCCATATAACTATCTGTGATAACTGAAAGTGGTAATGGTGGGGTTTGGACAGCTGATTTGCCAGGAGTCCTGACTGGTGTGTTGTATTGCAAGGGCATGGGGCATAACTGATCAGGTGAAAAAACTTCTGGAAAGGGAGAAAAAACGAGCCAATGGCCCAGGAAGGAAGGAATAGGGTGGAGTTTGAGTGTTCAGGAAGATCAAACTAGATAGGAAGAGAGATTGTGTAATTCAAAATGTCAGTTGAGAAGAAAAGGAATAGACCCCTTGGTACAAGATAACAAAGACAACTTGCATTTATATAGCGCCCTTAACTTAGTAAAACGTCCTAAGACGCTTCACAGGAGCATTCTCAAACAAAATTTGATACCGAGCCACATAATGAGATATTAGGACAGGTGACCAAAAGCTTGGTCCAAGAAGTAGGTTTTAAGGAGCATCTTAAAGGAGGAGTGAAAGGCGGAGAGGTTTAGGGAGGGAATTCCAGCACTTAGGGCGTATCAGCTGAAAGCATGGCCGTTAATGGTGGGGTGATTAAAATCGGGGATGCGCAAGAGGCAAAAATTGGAGGAGCGCAGAGATCTTGGAGGGCTTCAGGGCTGGAGGAGGTTACAGAGATAGTTGGGCGAGGCCATGAAGGAATTTGAAAACAAGGATAAGAATTTTAAAATCAACACGCTCTCTGACCAGGAGCCAATGTGGGTCAGCAAGCACGGATGATGGGTGAACAGGACTTGGAGCGAGTTTTTTTTTATTCGTTCATGGGATGTGGGCGTCGCTGGCGAGGCTGGCATTTATTGCCCATCCCTAATTGCCCTTGAGAAGGTGGTGAGCCGCCTTCTTGAACCGCTGCAGTCCGTGTGGTGACGGTTCTCCCACAGTGCTGTTAGGAAGGGAGTTCCAGGATTTTGACCCAGCGACGATGAAGGAAGGGCGATATATTTCCAAGTCGGGATGGTGTGTGATACGGACAGCAGAGTTTTGGATGAGCTCAAGTTTATGGAGGATGAAAGATAGGCCAGCCAGCCAGGAAAGCATGGAATAGTCGAGTCTTGAGCTAACAAAGACCTAGATGAGGGTTTCAGCAGCAGATGAGCTGAGGCAGGGGCGGAGATGGATGATGTTATGGAGGTGGAAGTAAGCAGTTTTGGTGATGAAGCGGATATGTGGCCGGAAGCTCATCTCAGTCAAAAGGACGCCACGGTTGTGAATGGTCTGGTTCAGTCTTAGGCAATGGCCAGGGAGAGGGATGGAGTCAGTGACGAGGGAACCAAGTTTGCGGTGGGCACCAAAGACATTGAGTTCGGTCTTCCCAATAAGTTCCCAATGAGCTGGTCTGGCTAGGAGTATTTGGTGCAGAGGCAGGAAAGATAACTAGGGGTTTGCTATTGATCAGGTCAAAATGAAAAGAATAGGTTATTCTACAAAGTAGTAAGGGAGGTAAATGCAACCAGAAAGATCATAGGTTGGTTAAAATCCCTCTGTACTAATATCAACTGGGAGTGCCTGAGCAGACTAGCATCTGAGTTAGTAACTGTAATACATGATAGCCTTCTGACTCGATGTGTTAGGGGGCCAGCAGATGTGATCCAAATAGGAGTGATGGCACCCTAGGGCGACAGCGACTGTAACATGATTACATTTGACATTATATGGGATAAACAATACTCGGATATACTTTAAAAGAGCCAACTTTAAGGGAATGGGGAAAGAATTTCAACAATTTGATTGGGCTTTAGTACTCGAGACAACCTCAGTTCAGGACAACTACCTTTCGGTACATTCTGCTAAGCAGGACTAGTAAATGCAGAGTAAACAAGTGTGACCCTAATTGAGTTAACAAGACAATACAATGTGAAATAAATAAGGAAACAAATTCTGCCATTCCTTTTAGGATAAAGCAGAAGGAAATGACTGAGAATAATACAGAAATCATCATAAATGTAAAAAGGGAGTCAGAGAGGCCAACAGGGAACTAGAAGTGCATGTAACTGTAGAAGCAAAATACTATCCAAAGTCTATTTTAAAAAAAATCTTACATCTGCTGCACTGCCTGGAAATTTTTTCCATTTCGCATTCCTAAGTCCACATTTATAGTGGAAACTGCCTATGTAAACTGGTCACACTAATTACACCTCCCTCCAATGGAGGAGCTGCAGCACCACCACTGACAGAATTATGTGACAAGATACATAGGCAGCTTCCATTATAAATGTGGCTATAGAATCATAGAAGTTACAACATGGAAACAGGCCCTTCGGCCCAACATGTCCATGTCGCCCAGTTTATACCACTAAGCTAGTCCCAATTGCCTGCACTTGGCCCATATCCCTCGATACCCATCTTACCCATGTAACTGTCCAAATGCTTTTTAAAAGACAAAATTGTACCCGCCTCTACTACTGCCTCTGGCAGCTCGTTCCAGACACTCACCACCCTTTGAGTGAAAAAATTGCCCCTCTGGACCCTTTTGTATCTCTCCCCTCTCACCTTAAATCTGTGCCCCCTCGTTATAGACTCCCCTACCTTTGGGAAAAGATTTTGACTATCGACCTTATCTATGCCCCTCATTATTTTATAGACTTCTATAAGATCACCCCTTAACCTCCTACTCTCCAGGGAAAAAAGTCCCAGTCTGTCTAACCTCTCCCTGTAAGTCAAACCATCAAGTCCCGGTAGCATCCTAGTAAATCTTTTCTGCACTCTTTCTAGTTTAATAATATCCTTTCTATAATAGGGTGACCAGAACTGTACACAGTATTCCAAGTGTGGCCTCACCAATGCCCTGTACAACTTCAACAAGACATCCCAACTCCTGCATTCAATGTTCTGACCAATGAAACCAAGCATGCCGAATGCCTTCTTCACCACCCTATCCACCTGTGACTCCACTTTCAAGGAGCTATGAATCTGTACTCCCAGATCTCTTTGTTCTATAACTCTCCCCAACGCCCTACCATTAACGGAGTAGGTCCTGGCCCGATTCGATCTACCAAAATGCATCACCTCACATTTATCTAAATTAAACTCCATCTGCCATTCATCGGCCCACTGGCCCAATTTATCAAGATCCCGTTGCAATCCTAGATAACCTTCTTCACTGTCCACAATGCCACCAATCTTGGTGTCATCTGCAAACTTACTAACCATGCCTCCTAAATTCTCATCCAAATCATTAATATAAATAACAAATAACAGCGGACCCAGCACCGATCCCTGAGGCACACCGCTGGACACAGGCATCCAGTTTGAAAAACAACCCTCTACAACCACCCTCTGTCTTCTGTCGTCAAGCCAATTTTGTATCCAATTGGCTACCTCACCTTGGATCCCATGAGATTTAACCTTATGTAACAACCTACCATGCGGTATCTTGTCAAATGCTTTGCTGAAGTCCATGTAGACCACGTCTACTGCACAGCCCTCATCTATCTTCTTGGTTACCCCTTCAAAAAACTCAATCAAATTCGTGAGACATGATTTTCCTCTCACAAAACCATGCTGACTGTTCCTAATTAGTCCCTGCCTCTCCAAATGCCTGTAGATCCTGTCCCTCAGAATACCCTCTAATAACTTACCCACTACAGATGTCAGGCTCACTGGTCTGTAGTTCCCAGGCCCTGCCGCCCTTCTTAAACAAAGGCACAACATTTGCTACCCTCCAATCTTCAGGCACCTCACCTGTAGCTGTCGATGATTCAAATATCTCTGCTAGGGGACCCGCAATTTCCTCCCTAACCTCCCATAACGTCCTGGGATACATTTCATCAGGTCCCGGAGATTTATCTACCTTGATGCGCGTTAAGACTTCCAGCACCTCCCTCTCTGTAATATGTACACTCCTCAAGACATCACTATTTATTTCCCCAAGTTCCCTAACATCCATGCCTTTCTCAACCGTAAATACCGATGTGAAATATTCATTCAGGATCTCACCCATCTCTTGTGGTTCCGCACATAGATGACCTTGTTGATCCTTAAGAGGCCCAACTCTCTCCCGAGTTACCCTTTTGCCCTTTATGTATTTGTAGAAGCTCTTTGGATTCACCTTTGCCTGATCTGCCAAAGCAATCTCATATCCCCTTTTTGCCCTCCTGATTTCTCTCTTAACTCTACTCCGGCAATCTCTATACTCTTCAAGGGATCCACTTGATCCCAGCTGCCTATGCATGTCATATGCCTCCTTCTTCTTTTTGACTAGTGCCTCTATCTCCCGAGTCATCCAAGGATCCCTACTTCTACCAGCCTTGCCCTTCACAGTGGGCTATATGAATTTATAATAGATATATAAAAATAAGGACAATATGACATTAAAAGGGCAACTGAAATATGTCTGTGCACCCTGGACCAATTATCCCCTCACCCTCTAACCCGCTTCATCTGAAGACCACACTTGATCTTAACCTTGTTCGCAACGCCATAGGTGATCAACTAGTAGCAAGAAATTCTTCCCATGTTATAAACAGAGAGGATTATCAAAGGAAAATTGAGGATGCAAATGGAATGAATTACAAATTATTAACAAAATAAATGATTACTTCTTGGATGTATTCACTATGGAAGACACTATTAGCATGTCACCAATTGTAGGAGTTTCTACAATTTAATCTGATGACTTTCTCATTACATGTATGGAAGGCCTAAATGGGCTCAAAGATTTCAAAACCAATTAATTCCCAGCAAGACAATGAATACGGAGCTCTCACTGAATTGGAAACAAGCCAGCGCAGTACCTGTTTTTAAAAAAGGTTACAAAACAAATCCAGTTCACCACGGACCTATTAGTCTTGCATCGATTACAGGCAAAATAATGGAATTGATCAACAAGAACAAATTTGAGGATTACCGACTTGTAAATAACCTAGTCTGTGGCACACAACATTTTTTTTGTAAGGGGGAAATCCTGTCTGATTAACAACGGTGACTTTTTTTTGGTAAAGTGACATCCTAAGTGGGTGTTGGAAAGCCCAAAGAAGTAATGTACCCGGACTTATATAAAAAAATTTAAAATGCTCGCTCACGATAAGTATTTGAAGCGAAGAAGATAAAGGGCTTTGGAGAGCAAGTAGTGCAGTTAGATTAGTTTTGGATTGCTTTGGTTAACAGCTGGGGTGACTGGCTGCCTTCTATGCTGTCAACCTCTATGGTTCTATGAAAGACTTAAGGCATTGGTTGTCTTGGCAAAACTTGGATAAGAATTGGCTGAAAGATGGGACACAGTGAGCACCAGTTAGAGGAGTGATGTTAGGCTGTGGAGATGTACTAAGTGGAGTGCTCCAGGGATTGGTGATGGGGCTTCAACTGTTTCTCATCTACAAAAATGACATGATTCAGATATGTAATGTAAGTTGGTCAAATTCGAGTTATTAAATTAGGCCAGTTGAGTGTAATGCAGCAGCCAAGGGATTACAGGAGAACTGAAACAAAATTTGCAAGTGGGCAGAATATAGCAGGTAAAATTCAATACAGTTAAGTGGAATATGTTGCACATTGCAAGTAAAAATGAGGGGTATTTGAATGCTGTTGAGATGCTTAGAGGAGAGGCTGAAAGATATCTGGGAATGACAGTCGATTCAACACGGACCTTATCCAGTCACTGCAGAGCAGCAGTCCACTAAGTAAAGAGAATGTTGAGCTAGATTGCCAAAATGGTAATATAAATTTTTTTTTTTAAATTAACCTTATCTTTAATCATGCAAGAGTCACTTGTGATCTTGTACCATTTCAAAAAAAAGTAAATGTAATTCACATAGCTGAACAGATGTTCTGTTTTTTGGGCGGTGAGAGTTAAGAGGGAGTATTAGCTATTACATATGCTTATTGACTTCAGGGCTTCAAAGCCACATCCTCAGAGGTCACAAACATAGCTCATGTTAAATGAAAGTATGTCTTATTGTAGCAATTAAGCAGGGGTCCCCCAGGAAAGCATGTTTGGCCCCATGATATTTCTTGTCTTTATCAGTGACCTGATGGATGTAATTGAAAGACATCACTTTGTTTTTAACCTCTAGTAAGGGATGGTGCCGATAATGTCTCACCTGAAAGACCAATAGTGACCACCTACTGCAGACAGACACATTTCAGCAGCGGTTGGATAAGTGGTCTTTATTGAGCAGACTATGACCACCAATCTTTATTCTGCAAGGGTAACAATTTTTTTTCCCCAGTTAGAAACATCTTTTTGGTTTGGGCCAACTTAACATTCTCTATGCCTAAAAAAAATTCCTGCGCTTTAATACTGCTCCAGGTTAAAGAGAAGAGGATGTCTTACAAGGGCACGAATGATATTATAATCTGGTCATTAATATCTGAGCTAAGAGTACTTTTTTTTAAAAGAATAAGAAGTGACATTCTGATACTAAAAACAATAAAGAGACAGTTCCAATCTATTTTTTAAAAAATCACCATTTTAAAAAAAAAATTGGAGTATTTAAAATTTAACCTGTAAGATTATTCAATGGTTGTGATTTTGTTTTGTGTCCCTTGTGCACACACCATAAACAACCACTCCATCTACTTTCTAAACCTTGGGAGCAGCAGAATCTGTTAAATATGCCCAATGCATGCGGTTTAAAATGCAGCAAGTGTGCAGAATTTTTACAGTGATGCTGCAGAAATAGGTAGACGGTCTCCAAAATAAATAATAAGTAATTGCAATTGCCAACTTAAAAAGAGATCCAGCACCAGTGCGGGATTACTGTTTGGCATGCACTGAGGATGACTTTGGGTTACCAGAGTATGAATGCTGAACCTGTTCATCCAATATTCCTTCCTGCTATTTTAGGGGCGGTGTCAGCCTGTTTAAAATAAAGAGGTTGACACCTTCACTAAAATAACAGGGAGAGGAATTTGAGATGATTAAATACTTGTACACTGGTGTCTTAGTGTAATTTAAGGGCTGAGGAATCTGCATGTGACCCCACACATCTATGGCTACATTCAACAACTGTGTCTTTAGTGATGCCACTTAGTTCTAGTACATTGGTGTGCACTACATAAATTTATTGCATTATTAGCCAGTTAAAATAGTTGGCGATTTATGAGAAATTCCCTTTTTTGTTATTAGTGGACCGCAAGTGTGGTGCAGTTACAAGATCATATCCTTGTTTTGCTTTTGTGCTGGAGGAAAAGGTCTTCATAATGTTTGACTAGTTAATGCAATAAGTATTCTTAATGCTGATATTCTCTTATGTCTGCTTAAAATCAAGATACTCGTCCAAAAAATTCTAAAAAAATTTTTGGATAGACTCATAACTATCGTCCTCCTACAACCTGGTTAAACTCTAATTGCAACCCTGTTTTGATACACAAACCATAATTCAACAATTATCCGTTTTTGACATAAGTGGTTTAATTAGTAATATGTTTGCCACATGGTAGGTTAATTTTGGCTCGGTGCCCTGAAATCACTGTAAACACTGTTTAATGTTCAATTTCAGCACATTTTATCTTAAGATAATTTCTGTTTTTCTGAAGACAGTGATATCTTCCATGGCAAATTCAAAGTATGTTAATAGAAACACTGGCACTTTGGATAATGCTTGTGTTCAATGTCCTTTTCATGACTGACATTTTGTGTATTACTGTGACCTGTTCAATGGTGCATTTTATCAAGTTTCCCTATTGACTGATTTATTGATTGGCCAATGATCATACATGTTGCACCTGAACAACTGCGGTGTATCAAACCAGCAGCTCAAATCCGAGTGTTCAACTTTTATGGGGTTTCTGAACTGGACATGCAATCTGATTTATGGTGGATTCCTGATGCCTAAAAGTGGAATTTTGCTTGAGGTAGATTCACCCCAACGCAAGTGAAAGAAATATTTACTTTTTAAGCCAATGAAGTTTGTGTGCTTAAGCACTCCTGTTGAACTACCAAAATATTACAAAAGATCACAAGATAATTGTAGGTGAGCAGGCCATTCAGCCCATCTTGGTTCATTCATCTGGAAAGACCCTGAAGTTCCTCCACTAAAGTAACCAATTGTTCATTAAACGACTAGGGTTTTCGCCTCTACTGTTCTAGCTGGGAGTCCATTCTATGTAAAGAAGATATCAGTCCTGAATTTGCCTTTTACTAGCTGGAACCTGTGTACCCGTATCCTCCTTTCCCATTTTAGTTTAAAGTAATTTACCAGCTTTATCTTTTAATTAAGCCTTCATGCAGTAAACAACGTAGCTTGTATTTAAGGTTTTGTACCTATTGATTTGTATTTTTGGTGGAGCCAATATAAAGACTTTATAAGCTGTATTTACCAAGTATTTTAGAGCAAGTGGTTGTTGTTCTTCTATTTGATAAGTTTTGTGCAGGATGCTGGGAATATCTGCTTTGGCTCCTATAGGAAATGGGTTCCTGCTGTTCAGGGCCTGAAACTTCTGCTTGTGTGTGGGTGTTTCAAGTTTGTTGAGCATTGCTTTTGCTTTGGGGGAGGGGCAGTTTACTGTAAAGATTATGGACAACCAGTTCTGTTGAATAGACACCAAGAAGGGGGGGGGGGGGGCGGTGGTGAAATTCCTCTGCACCAATGATATGTCTGCAACACAAGTAAGTGGGAATTCTGGGAACTTTGGATCTCTCCTTAGAATCCTGCTGGGAATTTACTCAGGTTTGGTGCAGATGGAATTTCCATCCAACCCAAACATGAAGAATGGAATTAAATTAACATTGGAAGATTTAGAAAGGGACCTGGTAACAGTAGACATTTCCCTTTCAATGTCCAGGTAATGTAATAAAGCAATTAACAAAGCTAATGGAATGCTATATCAAAAGCAAAATACTGCAGATGCTGGAAATCTGAAATAAAAACAGAAAATGCTGGAAAAGCTCAGCAAGTCAGGCAGCATCTGTGGAGAAAGAAACAGTTCACATTTCAGGTCGAAGACCTTTCGTCAGAACTGGAAGATTCCTCTGACGAAAGGTCTTCGACCTGAAATGTTAACTCTCTCTTTCTCCACAGATGCTGCCTCATTTGTTGAGCTTTTCCAACATTTTCTGTTATTATAATAGAATGTTATATATAGCCAGAGCAGTAGAACACCAGTGTACAGAAGATGTGTTAAGATTTCACAGTAAACTGGTCAGATCATGCTTAGAGGACTGTGTTCAGTTTTGGTCACTACGGAACAAAAAAAAGAGAGGAAAGTGGTAACAGATGGAAATAATAGATGGTTTACCCCATTCAGCTATGGAACAGATAGTATTTTATATTACTAACATTATCTTCGTCGTGAGCAAGAATGTAGTTGCTTGTGCACAGTCTGATAGAAAATCAGGGCTTTTTCGAGCTGCTTTCAATAGCAAAAGAATCCCCAGATACCCTCACCTTCCAACAGCCAGAGAGATCGCAGAGAATTGAGGGAATTAATACAATCTACGGGACCATAAGACAAATTTTTGTGTGGCCTTGATACAAATATCATAGGTTTGAGGAGTCCTGGGGTACAATTCTAGCATTGTCAACATTTCAAATCACTCCTGAGACTCCAGATCTGTGCAAGTTTTTTAATGCTTGAGATTCAAGTGAGAAATTTAAATGCAGCTTTCCATATCTACGTTTCAGAACAGCAAAATCCGCTACCATCAGTAACTTGATGTGTGCAGTTTAATGGAAACATGGGCATAAAGTTTGTGACCCCAAGATATATACCGATGTAGCCCAGTAAGACAAAAGCTTGCACATCCCTACTGTAAATAGCATCCATTTCCTTAAAGCCTCCTCAATCTGTCTTGTTGTTTGGTAGTGAGAGCGTTTGTGGATTCTACTATTATTGAATCGGCTTAGAACATCCTTGATCTATAAAAATAATTACTTATTTGAATTTGAGACACAGCACACCTATGTGGTTAATAATATGTTGACAACATAACTTTTTTTGCTTATAAGCATGATTTTAATAATATAACACTATTCATTTCATAGTTGATTAGGGTGAACTTCCCATTGTTCCTAGCTGTTGCTTTCCTCTGTTCCAGTTAGTAATCCTTGTTTCTTAATTGAGATTGGATTTATTGACACTTTTTCCCCCTTCCCCTGATGATCAAGTTGTAACAATGTTTGTAAAGCATTATTTTTGAAGTTGGATTAAATGACTCATTGAGCTCAAGTCCATGTGTAAACTGTCTTATTTTAAACCAGGCCATTTTTTTTCTTCTTTTAAAAAGTCACATCATTGTGATGCAAATGCCCCCCTCCCAAGTCCCACACACCCTGAATAAATGGTACCGTTTCAAAGCATTGAGTCTCATGACTACAAAATCTTAGCATCCAGCTTCACTGTCTTCCTTGCAAATGTTCATTCAAGATATTGTTACTAATACGAGGGTTACTTCAGTTGTGGTCGCTGTAGCACCAGTAATAATTTGGTGTCTATGAAAAGAATTAAATTTACAGTCCTGTTTATGGTGGGGCTTCCAAATATACTACAAGGAATTCCACTGGTTTGTTTTGAGGTAGCACAAGAATTTTGTGACGATAATGTTTTGGAGAGTTACTTTATATAGACACACCTTACCCGTATGCTTTTTTTAAAAAAAACTATAATTAAGCTGATTTTAACCCACTGTACTACAATCTACATCACTATATTTCCCTTAAAGGTGCACCACCCAAGCTTGTGTGTCTTTTTCTAATTTAACTTCTAACGCAAACACATAATGATTGATGGTAATGTTGATTATGCTGAGAATTATTCTGTAATCCCTGTTCCTTCATCTTTTGTAGAGCCCAGATGATGTCCAACCTCTGAAATTGGAATCCACAGAAGCATCCATCACTAAAGAGTATTTGAAGGTAGAATACTGTCCTGTTCACATGTTATGTAGCCTCTTCATTTCATCATTTAAATAATCGCAAGTATGAAGTGAAAAGATAATCTAAATGTCAGTTAAAGAATCTAAGTGTGGGAATATTGTGGGGGTGAGCTCTAAAACTGGACCAGATTTGATTGATTAAGGTTTCATTTGAGATGTGCCCAATGCAACTCCATTTGGATTTGAGATTCTGCTTCAAGTGACTGGTGGGGGGGGTCTTATTTCTGAACATGTGTCTATCAGCTTAAATTCCTTGAATTTACCTCTTGGATTCAGAGAGCCAAAAATATGAACTCAGCACCATGTGATCCTGTCCAGGATCCTATACTACTGATACCATAAAAGGAGTACTGGAGGCACATTTCAAGGTACTGGGGTTATATATGATGTAATGCCACAAAAACAGCCGATGGCTAACCTTAAAAAGCATTTTTTTTTAACAGAAGGTGTGACCAGTTGCAATTATGTGACCAGGCATACAATACACTTGAAATTCTTTCACAAAGAACCAATATAAGCAAAGGTTATTATTGAAGTGACTGTTATTTTAAGAGTAGTAGATGAAAAAAACATTCTCAATACCTCTTAGATGGAATCTAATTAGATTGATCTGTATTGAGGCCATATTGATATAACTTTACCAGTGTTTGCTTGTACAAATTAATGCACATGCTTTAAAACAAGTATTAAAATTTGCCTACCCAGTATTGGCTTCATGGCAGTATCCATAAAAGCTGTCCTTTTGTTCTGAGAGTTTTTTTGATTGTGCATCATCACATCCAATGTTACTCAATAATTGGAAACACTGCTCAGTTGTGTAGTATGTGATCTTGTATAGCAAGACAAGTTTATCAATCCAGGGTTTTCTCTGCCTGTTTGAAAGATGATTTAGTGAGTATAGAAGCCTTTTTGTGAAACTGTTGGGTAAATGGGACCACCAACAGCCTCCATAAATTCATTTATTGCAGTGAATTTCAATAAACAAGAATGGCGTCTCCACCAAAAGTAATGAAAACTGAATATAAATGATTTTTTTGCCTTTGAATTCTTTCAAGCCCCTTTATTTGTAACACTTATGCTTAAAAACATCATGTATCCTCTTTTCCTATTTTCAATAAAATACTTGCTATATGGGGAAGTTTCCTTTGTTGCCAATAACACACGAACAATATATTTTGTGGAGCGTTGCTGTCTATGAAAAAAAATGGTAATACTTTACTTTTAAGGACAAGTTCTGAATGAACTTGTCCTTGAATAAGGACAGTGGCTGATAATAACTGTAGACCAGTTGTCCTAAGTGTCTGATTTTTCTTAATCCTGTTATTGTACAAAAGTGCAATTGTAAACTGGCAGTGTTTAATTCGAATACTGCAAACTCGATAGATTAGAATGTTGACAGAGTTCACCAGATTACATTTGTTTCTAAATGTTCTGTCATCATTTCCTTATTGTGGTAAATTCAATGTAAATCTTGTTCAAATTAAATTTGCTGCCTGAAGGATCCTTTTTCCATATGGAGGTTTAAATAGGGTAATTTGGAGAGTAAAAAAAAAGTTAAATACTGTAGATTAGATGCTGGAAATCTGAAACAAAAGCTAAAAATGCTGGAAACACACAGATCAGGCAGCATTTGTGGAAAGAACAGACAAGTAACATTTCAAGTATCAAAACTGGAAAATAAAAGAACGGAACAATTGAAAAGGGGAGGGGAGGGGAAAAATACACACACATACAGGAAAATAAATCGAATGACCTGTAAAGTGCTTAAATGGAGACCGGGAGATGGTTAAATGCCAGAAGTGATAATAGCATGACACAATCGGAGAAAAGAGAAAAATCAAAGAAATAAAAGACATATGAAACAGTGTGTGAATAGCCAAAAGAATGGGGGATAGGCAAATAGAATGGGAAACATGAAAAACTGGCAAAGCAAAGCAGGCTCTAGTGGACCAGGAGCCTGGTAGAAGAAAAAGCAGGTCAACACAAAGGGTGCAGATTTGGAGAGAAGGCATTTTAGGGAGAAGTAGGGGAAGGGAAACATAAACTAGGCTTTCCTGTGACCGAATGTCCTGGTTAGTTGGTTCCGTTTTGATGCTTCACCAGTCACAGTGTTTGCTGGAGATTGGCTTGAATTCTGGTAGTAAGAATTGATCAAGGTATTGAGTGCAGATCTGATCGCTGCAGACATTTTTTTACACTTTTCTTGAAAACTTTGACTTATGGCGGTCACAGTCCCAATGCCAGTCAGTGCCTTCCGGTACCTCACTTAAAAAGCAAGAAAGAACTTGCATTTATTTAGCACCTTTCATGACCTCAGGACGCCCCAAAGCACTTCACAGCCAATGAAGTACCTTTGAATTGTAATCACTCTTGTAATGTAGGAAACGCAGTAGCCAATTTGCGCACAGTACGGCTGCACAAACTGCAAAGGAATTAATAAGCAGATAATTTGTTTTTAATGGTGTTAGTTGAGGGATAAATATTGGGCAGGCCACTTGGGAGAATTCCCGTGCTCTTCTTTCAATAGTTTGATCTTTTGCATCCACCTGAGGTCAGACAGGATCTCAGTTTAGCATCTCATTGGAAAGAAGGCACCTATGACACTTAGTGCACCGCTCCCTCAGTATTGCACTGATCAGTCTAGATTACGTGCTCACGTTTCTGGAGTGGGGCTTGAACCCACAATCTTCTGACTCAGGTGAGAGTGCTGCATTTGAGCTAAAGATGACACCATAGCAATTCTTCAAGTGTGAGCCTGGAAAATGAGGGTTGGCAGCCTATTTGACTGTGTTGACATCACAGCCAACCCAATCATTAGGTATATATATTCACTTATATTTGCCACCCTGGGTGTTATTCCTCTGCCTAGCCTAAGGAAGCTGAGGCCATTTATAGTTTCCCTACTACCATCATAGCTGAGAGCAGTATGGACTTCAAATTGAACCTTCCTGGTGGCACAACTGCATTACCGTTAGAATGAAGTTTTCATTCTTGGCCCTCTCTTATTTGTCAACGTGCTGTAAGCACATGAACTATTAGCACTGGGTCAGCTCCATACTTATGCTAATGACACTCAGCTCTGCCTCTCCACCACCACTCTCAACACATGATGTGCTGTCTGACTGCCTTACATTGGCAAGAACTAAGGCATTTGATTCGATTCCTGTCAAGAACATCACAACCTAGTCCCCATTTTCATCACCCCCCTCCACAGCTTTTTAAAATCTCCCTCTTCCATCTTTCTCAACCACCCCCCCCCCCCATCCCCTTACCAGTGATGAGAGCCTTCAGGTGACATGGCTCCATAGATTGATAACCCTCTGTGAAAAGATGTACCTCCTGACATCTAATCTAGTTCTATGCTTACATAACTTATAATGTCCCCAAGATCTCCCTAACCTATCTTATTGAACAGCACATAACCTCCGGTATGAAAATTTATAATTACTTTCATTCTAAAGTGTTCTTCAATTCAGTCTAAATTCACAGCAGTTGCAAGGTGTCAGAATTTGTCTGAATAAAACTGACTGTTGATGATGTGCTAACAATTTGATTGTTTTCTGTCCAAGCCTGTTGACAGAGAGGCACTTGTTTACCATTTGGATGGGAACAACCGGGCACAAGAAAGACAAACACCAAGTGCTTTTGAGGAACTGCCTGATGAATTCTTTCAGGTTACGATGGATGATGTTAGGAAACGTTTCGCTCAACTGAAAAGTGAAAGGTAATCTGTGTGTTTGCTTATGTGGTACCTTATCACAATGTTATGTAGACAAAACAACTGTATCTTGTGTACAAATATCAGGATAATCTTTCATGCAAATTTATAATGATCAGGTAGAAAGCCCAGTAGTATCAACTTCCGCACTTGACTCATTACCGGTCTTAATAAGGTAGCATTGGCTAGGTATTTCACTCATTGGAGACAGAGACCAGTTGAGATTGAGCCTGTGATCTGTGGCAGCATGGATACGAAATTGGTGACGTGGCAGGAAACAGAGAGTAGTGGTGAACGATTGTTTGTTGGACTGGAGGAAGGTGTACAGAGGTGTTCCCCACGGGTTGGTATGAGGACCACTGCTTTTTTTGATATATATTAATGACTTGGGTGTACAGGGCACAATTTCAAAATTTGCAGATGAGACAAAAGTTGAAAAATTAGTAAACAGTGAGGAGGATAGTAATAGACTTCAAGAAGACATAGACAGACTAGTGGAATGGGTGGACACATGGCAGATAAAATTTAATGCAGAGAAGTGCAAAGTGATTCTTTTTGGCAGGAAGAACAAGGAGAGGCAATATAAACTAAATTGTACAATTTTAAAGGGGGTGCAGGAACAGAGAGACCTGTGGGTATATATGCACAAATCTTTGACGGTGGCAGGGCAGGTTGAGAAAGCAGTTAAAAATGCAAATGGGATCCTGGGCTTTGTAAATAGAGGCATAAGAGTACAAAAGCATGAAGTTATGTTGAAGCTTTATAAAACACCGGTTCGGCCACAACTGGAGTATTGTCCAATTCTGGGCACCGCACTTTAGGAAGGATGTGAAGGCCTTAGAGATGGTGCAGAAAAGGTTTACGAGAATGGTTCCAGGGATGAGGAACTTCAGTTACGTGGACATACTGGAGAAGCTGGGGTTGTTCTCCTTAGAGCAGAGAAGGTTGAGAGGAGATTTGAGAGGTGTTCAAAATCATGAAGGGTGTAGATAAAGCAAATAAAGAGAAACTGTTCTCATTGACGGAAGGGTCAAGAACCAGAGGACATAGATTTAAGGTGATTGGCAAAAGAACCATAGGTGACATGAGGAAAAACTTTTTAATGCAGCGAATAGTTATGATCTGGAATGCGCTGCCTGAAAGGGTGGTGGAAGCAGATTCAATTGTGGCTTTCAAGAAGGAATTGGATAAATACTTGCAGGGAAAAAATTTGCAGGGCTATGGGGAAAGAATGGGGGAATGGGACTAACCGGATTGCTCTTACAAAGAGCTGGCATGGGCTTGATGGGCTGAATGGCTGTGCTGTAACCATTCTATGATCTGGTCATTACCTCATTGCTGTTTGTGGGATCTTGCTTTGCGCAAATTTGCTGCCGCGTTTCCACATTACAACAGTGACTACACTGCAGAAGTACTTAATTGGCTGTAAAACGCTTTGGGACGTCCCGAGATCGTGAAAGAAAAATACAAGTTTGTTCTTTCCTCGATGTGGCACACTGTTGCTCATGTTTATTTAACAACCACTTGCTGCTGTTCTGACCATACACAGGCACCGTCTATTTTCTCTCTCTCTTGCTTCCCCATTTTTCTCTCCCTTCTTTCTGTTGAAGGCACTGAATGTTGTAATGGCACAGACACCACCTGGAACCTCTCAAAATTGGCTATTCTTCACATCTGTGTGTTGGCAGTGAGTGCCAGCAAATTCGACTATACACAGCATCACACCTGAATCTGATCCTTCCACACACGTCCACTTTCCAGGACAGTGATCATGACCAGGAAACGTGGATTTGTCCCGTCCAAAAACCCAAGAAGACCGAAGCAAATTGAACAATTTCAACTTTCACCCCGAATGACATCAATTAACTGAGCACAGATCAGCAATTGAGCCAAGGACCTTCCTCCTCTGTCTGGCTGGCTCAGTGACACAGCATTCAGTGTGAACTCATAAATTAGATGCTAGCCTGCATATCATGCCTGGGTATCTGTTCTTCTGAATGTAGATCACTCGAATCCCTTGATTAGATTCCAGCCTGTAACTCATTCTAGGTATCAGTTATTTATATGTAAACCACCTGAGCCCCTCAATTATATTCCAGCCTGTAACTCGCTCCTGGGTATCCGTTGTTCTATTATATACTTTATTTTAAAGTATCATAATATGTAGAGATGCGGATATTCTAATTTGTGTTGAAGATTAGATTTGGAAAGAAAAAGTAAATTTTTAAGATTAAGATCTGTCTGATGCACCAATTTAAAAAAAAAACTGCATTAGGATAGGATGAAAAGCAACCTGGTATTTGAGCATTGTGGCATTAGTGTACATCATAGAGAGGTATGGCAACACAGGTTTGTATTATCAAGGGTAATGCTTAAAATTTAATGTTGCAATGGTCTTGAGCAATATTACAAAGATGTTGGTTAGGGGCTCAATCACATTTTACAATTCCAGTGAGTGTTTTTTAAATCGGGTATTGAATTGAAATCACTGGGTAAATATATATTTTTTTTAAACTTTAATTTGTCATAATGTAATCTTGCTTTCTGTCAACATTTGGGTAGATAATTCGTCACATGTGCTCAGTTCATGTAGTCCCAATTCATATCCCAAGACATCCAACCTGATTCGTGTAGTTTGCAGTTATGCTTTAGGTCTAACAATGTAAACCCAGACTGGGGAGATGATAATGAATAGAACAGAAGAAAAGTGAAATGAAGGAAGAAGAAAAAAGATCCTCAACTCCAAAATCTTTCTGTGGAGATGCCGGTGATGGACTGGGGTTGACAATTGTAAACAATTTTACAACACCAAGTTATAGTCCAGCAATTTTATTTTAAATTCACAAGCTTTCGGAGGCTTCCTCCTTCGTCAGGTGAACGATGTGAAAAATCTTTCCAAAGTGAAAGAAAATTTTGTAGGCAAAAGGAGGGATCAACTGCATTAAACCTAATAGCCACAACCAGAATCTGTTCTTATGATTGCAATATATCGGCCAGCAATATGGAGATTAAGACCACTATTTTCCCACTAATTTGGAGAAATGATTTAACTCCTGAATTAGCAAATGATTACTGATTTTTGAAGATGTGGTTTCAGTTTAATAAAATACATTCAAACACACGTCAATTTGATTTTATATTATATAGTCTGTATAACTTTTTTCAAAGAAAGGAATTCCCATTCCTGATGGAACTGCTCAGTTATGGGTGTGAGATGAGGATAGGATCAGACTTGGCTATGATGCTGCCTGGTTAAATAACCTTACTATGGAATTTTAACCTAGCAAGGGGTCAATATCATTTGGATGGGAAGTGAGAAAATTGGTAATTTAAAAAAAATTATTTCATTGTTTCTATGTTTGTTCAGGCAACGTCTTGAAGAGGCTCCACTGATGACAAAATCTATGAGAGAAACTCATATGAAAGAAAAGACAGAGCGCTACCCTAAGGTTAGTGACTGTCCTGTTTCCTCAAGAATAGTAAAATCTCAGACATCAGTAAGGTACTATCATATAATGAGAGTTAATTTTTAAAATTAAGACATTTGGTAGAATATAATTTGTGGTAAAGCATTCCATGTTCTAGTAACCCTCCTGTGTGAAAACATTACTTTTAACACCTCCTTCATTCTTTGGTGTTAATGAGTCTACACCCCTTTCAAATAGCTCATCAACCAGTAGAAACCCAATTTTTCTCTTTTCCCTGTTCCAGTGGGAAAAAAAACCCTAATTTTTTTTCAAGCCTTCATAACATTACGATTCCTGATATCACTCTAGAAAGATAAAACTTGCATTTAAATATCGCCATATGACATCCTCAAGGCATCCCAAAGAGCTCCACAATCGATGGACATTCTTGTGAATCATCACTGTATACTTGTCTCATGTCAATCCTAGAATGAACCTTCCTCGGTATTCTGGGACGCATACCTTCTAGGCCTGTTGACTTTTCAACTTTCAATCTGACTAACTTTGCTAATACAGTTTGCATTTCAATATTTATTTCCAGCAGTGGCTATTCCACCTCCCCTTAGATAGTCTTACAGTCGCATTTTCAACTTCCTCTGTAAAACGGAGGCAAAATACTTATTCAGCATCTCTGCCATTTCTTCACTTTCAAGTACAATGAGACTCCCTTCAACATTTTTTTGGATGGAGACACAATCCAGTATTTAAAATGTAGGAAAGCATGGATATTATGGACATAGCCAAGTTATTTAACTTAAAATATGATCACAGGATTTCAATGCAAAATCCTCAATTGAGATTAGTGATTAAAAGAATATTTTCCTATTGCCAAATAATAGATGAATAGAGTATACTCTGTCAAAGTGGTTATATATTATGTTGAAGTTTAAGAAGGTGCTGAACCAAACATCTGGTTAAAAATGGAATTGTAGATTACAAGGATAAATATGGACGAAGATGATCTAGTCCTTTTGATATTATGAGGAATGTTCTCCACAGAATGCTCTTGGCCAGAGTGAAATGGTATTGGTTGTAATGTTCCACTGCTATTATGGAACCTTTGCTAAATTACCTTTAAAGAATTTTGAATTTTCTGTTGAATGTTGTGCATAAGCGACTAATTCTATTTATAAAACATGTTTAATTCTTTAAAAGAAAAACTTTTCTCTCTCTGTGATTAAATAATTTTTTTAATAGTTTATCAAAATTAATCCATTTCAGGCAAAATTTTAGTGCTAAGTTGCAAAAGGACATGGATGGTGATGCTACTTCAAGCAATCCAAATGAGATAAAAATGTATTTTGTTTTTTTAAAAAAAGGTTGAAACATAAGCAAAGTTTTAAAATAGAATTTGCGTGTGTGTGTGTGTGTGTGTGTGTGTGTGTGTGTATAATCACTTAAATCATCAATGTATGGAGGGAAGGGAGGGAGAAAGTTCTAGTTTATCCCAAACACATGTTTAAACAAACTTCTAGCTATTGCTTTAACCTTTAAGGTATTTGCTGATGCTTTTCAAATGTTTTTCCATCACCTAATGCAAGAAAAAAATAACTGTAAAGGTGCCTTTCTTCCTCTTTCCCTCACTAATCTGTTCTACAGCCACGTTGCCTTCGCCAGTTTGGAAGGCACATGTTAAATAAGAGTATTTGGAGTCAGAAAATTATGAAGGGTTGCAGTGGCCTTGCCAGATCTCCAGTTTGAGATGAAGTAGTGTGCAGCTTTGAAATGTTTCTTTTGCCAGCCTGACTTAGAACAATCTCAATCAGGCCAGGAGAATTAGTTGGGGTTCTCCCTACTTGAAAGCTACAGGATCACACCTTGATTAGTTGCTTTGAATAGAATAAGCTGAACTGCACTTGTATTTTTTTTCATGTATAAAGGGTGGCAATAGGGTATCTTGGTATTCAAAAGATTTTTATAAAAATTATATTTCACTATATACTTGTATTAAATGCTTGAAGAAGTATTCCACAAAGTTACATAAGTATTCTTTCTTTTCATGTAACTTATTAATATACAATTTTGACTTGAATTTTTTTCTTTGACTAAATAGGTTGTTCTAAGAGTGCAGTTTCCTGACAGACATGTCTTACAAGGTTTCTTCAGACCCCTCGAAACAGGTGAATTATTTACTGTATGTTTACTATTTCAGTTTTGTTAAGGAAATACAGTGAAGATCAGGAAAACCATGCTCTAGCCAACCCCTGCACTTGGGAAGGGGAGTCTTACCTGCTTTCTTTCACTTGCCAACCCCAGACTCAGACCTGGGCCAGCGGCATGATTGGAGAACTGGTGCCATGCTCAAGTCACCTCATCTTGGTACTTGCAGCTTCAGATCCACCTCAAACCTGGTTCCAGCCCTTCACTGCATGAGACCTGACTGTGCACTCCAAGCAATGGCCCCAACCCTGAGACCCTCGCTACTTACACTAAAGCCTTGGGCTCGGGCTCAGGCTCAGGCTCAGCCAAAGACCTTTTCAGGAGTTAGACTCCAACTCTGCCCTACTCTCAGGCACTGCCAGTTCAGCCACATGGCAACTTGGGAAGAATCTTGAATCAGAGCTTTGTCTAAATTCAGGCAAGGTGAACTGTCCCACCCCATAAAACCGGTAAGATAACGAACAACATAAAAACATTGTGAAGTGGGAAACTTTATGCTAGACAGTGGAGGGGTATCTAAAATCCTTAGTACACCTTTTATAAACAAATAATGGAGTGTAAACCAGGCTACTTATTCCTTAGACTGCCAGCAAGTCCAGGGAAACGTCTGTTTTCCCTGACACTGTAAATAATACTAATGTATATGTTACAAATATAAAGCCACTCAAACATCAGGCGTATCCTCATTGCTGCAATATTAATCCTAAATTCCTAGTGTAAATGCTGAAAGCACAATTCACCTGTGCTCACCCTCTTGCTACTTTTCCTCTTGAAGCTAGTGAAAGCCCAGTTTTTCTAATCTTACTCCATTTTGGAGGCGGACCAACTTTAAAAACCTGGAATTCACTGGCTGAGAAAACAGTTTTAAAAGTAACTCCTACCAGTTGAAAGCTGTGATTTGGAACATTCATTTGGTTCTATCATAGGCACAGGAGCTGGCAGCTCATCAACAACACTCAATGGGTTATATCTGTGATGGATGAACAATATCAGTATAATAAATTAAGTCTGATTGTTTCTTGTAGCTTAGCTATGTTTTGCGGCATTGCATGTCTGATGAGAAATATGGTGAATTTATAGTTCCCTTTATGGGTCATACCTGAATCTTGGAGTTCGTTGGAATCATTTGAGTATGTATACCAAACATGTCCCACTTGATGCATACTAACTTTGTGTTCCCTTGTGGATATCGAGGATGCATTAAAATAGACCAGAAGATAGTTGAAATAGAAAATCTTCATCTGAATTGATTTTATATTTAATTGGATTTTATTGTACATATCTTGAATTTTATGAACAATTTTGAAAGTTGAAGATAAAATACATGAACGTGACTTACATCATGCAAGTCAGTGACTTCTCGATTTATTTGTTAAGGGTCAACATAGAAGTTTACAACATGGAAACAGGCCCTTCGGCCCAACATGTCCATGTCGCCCAGTTTATACCACTAAGCTAGTCCCAATTGCCTGCACTTGGCCCATATCCCTCCATACCCATCTTACCCATGTAACTGTCCAAATGCTTTTTAAAAGACAAAATTGTACCCGCCTCTACTACTGCCTCTGGCAGCTCGTTCCAGGCACTCACCACCCTTTGAGTGAAAAAATTGCCCGTCTGGACCCTCTTGTATCTCTCCCCTCTCAACTTAAATCTATGCCCCCTCGTTATAGGCTCCCCTACCTTTGGAAAAAGATTTTGACTATCTACCTTATCTATGCCCCTCATTATTTTATAGACTTCTATAAGATCCCCCCGAAACCTTATACCCTCCACGGAAAAAAGTCTCAGCCTATCCAACCTCTCCCTATAAGTCAAACCATCAAGTCCCGGTAGCATCCTAGTAAATCTTTTCTGCACTCTTTCTAGTTTAATAATATCCTTTCTATAATAGGGTGACCAGAACTGTACACAGTATTCCAAGTGTGGCCTTACTAATGTCTTGTACAACTTCAACAAGACATCCCAACTCCTGTATTCAATGTTCTGACCAATGAAACCAAGCATGCTGAATGCCTTCTTCACTACCCTATCCACCTGTGACTCCACTTTCAAGGAGCTATGAACCTGTACTCCCAGATCTCTTTGTTCTATAACTCTCCCCAACGCCCTACCATTAACGGAGTAGGTCCTGGCCCGATTTGATCTACCAAAATGCATCACCTCACATTTATCTAAATTAAACAAACAGACAGATGGTGTTGGTACTTACAGTACAGAATTGATGAGAAAAATCAGCTGGGTGTTAATATTGATTGTGTCCTTGATTGTGTTACTAATTTCAATTTTATACAGTCTACCAGGAGTGGCCATTTATTTTCCTGAGAGAATTTTATGTAATACGTTTAGTGGCATATGCATGATTGATTTATATCAATGAGTGTTAATTGCATTCAGGTGGTGGGTATCAATTGGGGCTCTCTGGTACCCTTTATATAGGAGAGCTTATCTCGGGTGTGGTGTGTGTGTAAGGGGAATCTCTGAATACAAGCTTGGAAACAGGCTTTAGTATTCTATCCTTCACCACATGGCTGTTCATTCATAACAACAATGATATCAGCATGTTTAGCATCATTACGCTTTCTTAATCTTTGTAACCACATTTCATTGCTTCAGTAGTTTTTTAAAAACCATTTAAACTATTCATGTCCTCAAAATTTGGACATGAAAATCAAAGTTAGAACAGTCTGGATTTTTAAAAATTATGTTCAGAAAAATTGTCATTTATGCTCTGCATTTCTTAAATCCTCCGTTGGAATTTCAGCATTGGATGATTATAGAAGAAAATAATCTTGCAACGTTGATCAAAAAGCTGGTTAACCAGCTTCTGTGTTCATCGTGTGAATGTAGTCACCCTAACGCAGACTAGAATTTTCATCATCTGGCTCATTCATCAGCCTGATTGCTTTACTCTAGCTTTTATTGTACACGGACACTTTGTGCTGATACAGTAGTAGTAGGAGTGACATTCAGACATATCTAACTAATCCTGTAGAGAGCGCCTTTTGCTTCAACTTGCATATTGAGCTTGCCAGTGAACAAGTTAATGTATAAAATTTGGCCATCTTATTTTTGCATAGAAAATTATCCTATTACCTACAAGATAAACTCTTCTTCTCGGCCATGTTTTTGGTAGGTTTCTCAATGAGGAAGTTGGGGTAGATGATACGTGAAGAGGGAGGGAAAGAAAAACAAACTTGCGTTTGGAGGGGTGCGAGGTGTCGACCTCGAGAATGTTGCATAATTGTGTTGTGGAATCATTTTTTTTTTAAAAACACACGTCCACAGGTCTTGCATTATATAACATTTCTCTTTCAGGCTCATAACATGTGCAGCATATCTGTTGAGGCTTGTGTACTAGATTTAACATGCATTTGTTTTTCGATGAGAATTCTTTGTAATGAGGTTTTCATTTTCCCTTCTCCCTTCTCCCTCCCTTCCCCCCCCCCCCCCCCCCCCCCCAGTTTCAAAATAAGAATCTGTTTAATGCAGTTGTGGGGACAAGGTCTTTGAAAGGTGAGCTTAAGGAGGAATCACAAGATTATTACAACTCATCTTAATTAAGCTATCCAGAAAGATGCTACTATCCCCCCCCCCCCCCATTTCAGCATCTAAATGATACCAGAGTTGTTGCCTCCATTGCTGTATCTGGAAGTCCATTCCTTGTGTCGATCACTGTGAAGAAGTATTTCCTAAACTCACTCTTAAATATACCGTTTACTAGTTTGAGTTGTGTCCCCTTGCCTGATTCTTGCAATTTATTGTGAAGTAATATTCTGGGTTTACCTTTTCCATTTTTAAAACTATCTTATACAACTGTATAAGATCTCACTTCTTTTGTTAAGATGAAATGTACAAGTTTTTCCAGTCTTTCTTCCTAATTCTGTCACCAAGGATCAACCTTGTGTGTCCCTTCTCTAGTTCTTCAGTCCTTGAATGTCTCGCCTTTTACTTTAGATTCATTGTTATACTTACAAGGTGCTAGCTAGTATTTAGATAGAATGTAGCCAGAGGCTGAATGTTCTGAGTTAGAGAAATTGATTCTATGATTTCAGATCAGAGCTGTTTACATGGACCATATGTTACAAACAGATTTCACTATGCACTGTGTATATTTTTAACTGAGACTAAATTTCTGTTGAGAGAATTGTTACTCGTAAAGTGCAGTTTAAATCCTGTCTTCCTTTTCACTTGGATGCTATCTAAATTACAACTCTGCCTGTACGTAAGGGGCTTTAATCAGGTTTTAATCCCCCATCAGCATCTTTTTCATCTTGGGAAGGAATTGTTTTTTTTGTTTACAATGTCTAATTTAGATTTTGTTTTGATAAGGAAATTTGAATCAAATATTTCATTTATACAACATGTATGCGCTCGTTTGAACTCCGTGAACCTTCTCTTGGTACAAGAGCAGCTTTACAATGAGCGGATGCCTTCAGTTGTGTAATAGGAAGAATGACAAGAATTTCTCTCTCTTTAAAGTAGGGTAAATACTGTAGCACACAGTCAATGAACAGCCAAGCAATGTAGCAATGATAGCAAGTAACTGTTAGTGTTCTTAACCCTTTGGACACTGCAGTAACAATGCATAAGATATATATAAATTCAATTTTGTATGTTCCAAAAAATATTATGAATTAAAATGGTCTAAACTTTTATGCAACAGAATTGTTATTAGAAACATACAGAATATCAAACTTTTATGTAATGTGAAAGAAATTTTGTACATTATGAAAGTTGTAAAAAATCTTTGCCTTTAAAGGGTTAAATAGGTCATACATTTGGTGAACTTCCACTTGCCTTTGAAGTCTATCCTTTTCATTTCGTATTGGTTGGATTTTATTTGAGACTTCCAGTAACGGTTGTTAAATATTCCTACGAAGTTTCTCTCCTCCAGTTGCATTTTTAATGCAAGATCAAATCATCAAGTAGTACCAATTTGTTGGCGATGTAGTGAGATACAGCAATTTTGGACAAATACTAAGTTATATATTGGTTGCTGAAATACAAATAGCTGGAGCAGGTGTGTTAAATTCATTTTTCCTAAATTATTGTTATAAAATGGGAGTCATCGATGTTAACCAGTGTTAAAGTTGAAAGGTGCATTGTGAACAGAAGGTATCTCTTTTTTGAAAAAAAAACTTGTATTTATGTAGCACCTTTCACAAGCTCAAGATGCTTTTAAAGCGCTTCACATCCAGTGAAGTGCTTTTGAAGCATAGTCATTTGTAATGTAGAAGAATGTGACAGTGAATTTGCACACAGCGAGGTCCCACAAACAGCAGTGAAATAAATGACCAGATAATCTGTTTTTGGTGGAGCTGGTTGAGGAATAAATGTTGGCCAGGGCACTGGTACAACTCCTCTGCTCTTCTTCGAATCGAGCCACACCCACCCGAGAGGGCTGATGGGTCCTCAATTTAATGTCTCAGCCAAAAGACCATCAGTTGATCGAACACTTTGCAGCAGTTTAATTCTTAATTTGGAGAAGGTTGTTTTCAGGATGACCTATCCCAACTTCCCACAAGGTTTGATGCGTGATACTGAGAGAAATTCACCTTTTTCCTGTGAATATTGTTTGTCAAGGTGAGTGTGGAGAATGGAACATTTTTTCCAATCAGTGTCTACACTTAGCATTACCAAAAAAGAATGGTCTGTTACAAAGTTCCTTTTACTCTTGTAACAATGTGCATAAACCTAAACCTGCAAAGAAAATCTCCTATTACACCGAAGTAAATGGTTCCGTTTCCCTCGTCAGTTCTCTGTCTTCTGTGAGAAGTCTTTGGGCGTGATTTTTTTTTTTACCTGGGGGGGGTGGGGGGCGTAGGGGTTAGATTTTTGGGCGGGAAACCCAGAAGTAAATTTGGTGGGTTGGAATCGGTGATCGTGACCTAATTGAAAGTTTTACTTCCGGATTTTGTGCTCTGATTAACAGGCTAGCTGCCTGTTGGGTGGGAAAGCAGCCAGGAAGAGGTTATTGTCCTCGAGGGTTGGATGCGGGAGGTTGGGGAGAGATCAGTGTCCTCGGGTTGGATGGGGGTGGGGGGAAGGTGAAAAGTCGGGGATGGCGGGGGTGGGGGTGTGGGGGGGGTCGGCTGATCGCAGCAGGTAAGCTTGTTGGGCTTGGAGAAAACACTACTGCTGCTCCTGTGCAGTAGATACACTTTCCTGATGAACCGAGCCTTCTGGCCTCCTTTTACCTGTCGAGATTCAGGCACCCCGGGGAAATCTGGATACGTTAAATTTACAGTTCAGTTAAATATCAATTTTTTAAAAAACCCGACTTAACGTCTCTTAACTACCTTATTTGCTCCACTAATGACCCGCCTGCTGGCACTAATTGGGGACACGACCTCAGCGATTCGGCTCCGCGCACACATCCAAACACATACATGTTAAACCCGGAAGTGGAGTCGCACCCGACTTCAACCCACCCACTCTTGGGGGTTAAAATTCTCCCCCTTGTCTCTAGTTTCATTTGAGGTATTAATCCAACCTCTGCGCAAGCACGATTCTCAATTAAATCATGTTTTCAGTTTGGATTATTTTAAAGCTGATATTATGAAATAGATTTTTTTTAACCCTCAGACCAAAAGTGAGCTTGGAATAGAATGACTTGAATTCACAAGTAAAATTTGACAGACTTTGTTCTGCTATACGGTCTACTCATGATACTGCTCTCTCCTCCTTTAAGGTGCTCCTGAAAACCTACCTCTTTGACCAAGCTTTTGGTCACCTGACCTAATCTCCTTCGGTGTCAAATTTTGTTTGATAATGCTCTTGTGAAACACCTTGTGGCATTTTTGCTACGTTAAAGGCGCTATATAAATGCAAGTTGTTAAGTAGAATTATCCAATAATTTTGAATTAGGCAGTAAATAAAGCAAAATTGGAATTTGGTGCTTACAATTTGAACACTGTCGCTCATTAATATAAAATTCTTAACTTTTCGGTTGAATGTTTCAATTTGTTGGATAAAAATGATTTCATTATCTACCTCTACATATAGCACACTTACCATAATCTATGTTCTGTTCTATGATTGCGAAAGACCTAGAGCTAATAAGTGAACTAAAACCAGATATTATCTATCATGGTTGAGACTATATCTGGGTATAAGAAAATCTTTGTGACTTGGTCCTTTTTTAAAACTTAAAAAATTGCATGTGTTGATTTATATGTTGAGCTGTACACTTAAATGACAACTGCAATGTTTATTATCGTAAAACCTTGTTATTAAGCAGTCCTTAGGACCACCAAAGTAGTTTATCAGGGATTCATTGGGATTTGTGCTACTGTTAACTATAAAATGAAGCTTCTGCTGAGACCAGGTTTGTAAAAATATTTTTTTCCCCAACAGTTGGGGCGCTGATGGAATTTGTGAAGATGCATCTGAAAGACACTGAACTTTCGTTTTATTTATGTAAGTATAATGATCACAGCAGCTGAATAGATGCAGACTTAGCACTAAGTAAAACTTAAGCCATGTCACTGTTTTGTTTGAAAGGGTGGACAGCCTTCATAGACTTCCTTTCTGTTTCTTGATTAGGCCACAATGGAGTGTAGGAAATAACAACTCCCAGATGGCGCAACCAAGACTGGTTAGCTCACCCTCTAGCGGATGCCCTTCCATTTTAAATCCAAATCTTGACTTTTGTGCATTTTTTTTACAAGTCTGACTTGTCACTCGTTACTTGTTTTTGAACAAGCAGCGGCATGAATTTTTGTTGCATCATATTTCTGAAAGCTGCAAGCATTCAAAGTAAATTGTCTGACTTTTGGTGGATCTCTAAGAATGACACGTAATTTCTGCAGTGAGTTACATTGAAGAATCCATCCGTTTTTCCCACCAGTCATAATCTAAAGCTGAAGAATATCAAATGTGGTGCCTCTAGCCACAATAAAAATCATATATTCACCACAAAAACCAAAAAGACCAAGTGAATCTTTCATTTGAAAAAAAAATTACATTTGTGCAACACATGTGAACAGTTGAGGTGGTCTGCAGATACCAAATATTTAGTTTCTCATTGACTATTTTGAAATGAGACAGCCGTGGATATTTGCAGTGGAAAATAAATTACTGTTAAATATTAGATTTGAGTAATGGATTCTGTCATGGGGCTGAATTGAACTCTTGAAATTATTGAAGTAATGCCGATGTAGCAGATATTTAAGGAGAGGATCAGAACACCAGTGATTTTCACAAGGATAAGGTGCTGTGGCAAAACTACCAACAAAGATCTTCAATTTTAGATTCTCAATGTTTCATCCTCTTTTTTTATTAATCTTTAGGGTAATCTCGTTGCAACTTAAAACTAAAGATTGGTACGCCTCCCCAATAAAGGAGCCCAAATCTGGTTACCATGATAGGGAATTTAAGTCTAGATGTAGCAAAATGCCAATATTACCTTGGAATTTCCCTTCAAGTGTGTCTTGTCACATGATGCAAATTTTTCTCAGCATTGATTGGGTCAGCTCAGAAATATAAAATGGACTTAAACTGTAGCTATACCCCTGAATGAGAATGTGACAAAAATGCAGACTGTAGCTGCAAGGTGCTTGTAGAACTGGCAAAGTAGGCATGAGAGAAACATCGTGCTTCACAGGCAGTTATAAATAAAACTTTCAGCTCGTGATCATGAGCTGACCTCCGAAGGCAAGAAGCTTTTATTTTGGTGGGACTGCCCTCACTTTGTTCCATTCTTAACCTACCCAATTGTAGCCAGAGCATCCTTACCTATGAATTCTGTTCCTACCTCTGCACAGTCACCTTGAGAGTCTCCCATGGATCCATCCTTGGCTCCCTCCTCTTCCTCATCTACATGCGGCTCCTGGGAACATCATTCGCAGACGTGGAGTCAGCCTTCACGTGTAGAGTTACATGACATCAGCATACCTCTCCACCAACTTTCTCAACCCATCCACTGCCTTTCTGCTGTCATACTGCTTGTCTGACATTCTGCCTTGGGATGACCAAAGCTAGGTGGGAAAGTAAGCTGAGGAAGATACAAAGAGGCTGCAAAGAGAAGGTGGTGGATGGAGTATATTGTGGGGAAATGTGAAATCATCTACTTTGGTAGGAAGAATAGAAAAGCTGAATATTTTTTAAAAGGTGAAATATTAAGAAATGTCGGTAGTCACAGGGATTTGGGTGTCCTTGTACACAAATCATAGAAAGTTAACAAGCAGGTACAGCAAGCAATTAGAAAGGCAAATAGTATGTTGTCCTTTATTGCAAGGGGGTTGGAGTATAAGAGTAAGGAGGCCTTGCTGCAATTATATAGGGCTCTGGTGAGACCACTCCTGTACTTTGTATAGTTTTGGTCTCCTTACCTAAGGAAGGATATACTTGCCTTAGAGGGGGTGCAACGCAGGTTCACTAGATTGATTCCTGGGATGAGAGGGTTGTCCCATGAGGAGAGATTGAATAGAATTGGGCCCTATATTCTCTGGAGATTAGAAGAATGAGAGGTGATCTCATTGAAACGTATAAAATTCTTAGAGGGCTTGACAGGGTAGATGCTGAGAGGATGTTTCCCCTGGCTGGACCTAAGGGGTCATAGTCTTAAGATAAGGGTTTGGCCATGTAGGACTGAGATGAGGAAAAATTTCTTCACTGGGGGTTGTGAATCTTTAGAATTCTCTACACCAGAGGGGTGTGGATGCTCAGTTGTTGAGTACATTCAAGACTGAGATCGATAGATTTTTGGACACCAAGGGAATGAAGGGATATGGGGATAGGGCAGGAAAGTGGAGTTGAGATAGATGACCAGCCATGATCTTATTGAATGGCGGAGCAGGCTCGAGGGGCCGTTTGGCCTACTCCTGCTCCTATTTTTTATGTTCTTAAAAGCCATCATCTTCAGCCCCTGCCACAAACTCCATATCCTTGGCACTGATTGCGCCTGCACCCCCCCCCCCCCTTCCTGGCACTGTCTCAGGCTAAACCAGACGATTCAACCTTGAGCTGAGCTTCGAACTCCATTTCCTCTCCATCTCAAAGACCACTTACTTCAACCTCTGTAACGTCACCTATTTTCCATTGACATCCTCATCCAAGCCTTTTGACTGCCTTAACTGTTCAAATGCTCCTGGCCGGAATCCCATCCTCCACCCTTCGTAAACTTCTCCTCTTTCAAAATTCTGCTGCCCGTTTCTTATCGCACACCAAGTCCTGCAAATCCATCACCCCGTCCCAGCACCCAACACCTTAAATTCAGAATTTTCTTTCTTGTGTTTAAATCCCTTCATGGCCTCGCTCCTACCTATATCCAACTTTCTGCTGCCCTGCACTCACCTTCCCCTCCTCCACCCATACCCAAGCACACTATTCCTCTGACTCCAGCCTCCTGTGTATCCCCCTCTCCTTTCGCTGCACCATTAGCAGCCATTTTTTCAGTCACCTAGGCCCCACACTCTGGGATTTCCTCCCTAAACCCCTCCACCTCCTTCTTTAAGACCCGCTTTAAATCCCACCTTTTTGGCCAAGTTAATATCCTCCTGTGACTTGGGGTGCATTTTTTTTCCTTGTTGCTCTGTGAAGTGCCTTGGGCTGATCTTCTATGTTAAAGGCGCCAGCTAAATGTAAGTTGGTGGTGGTGATTAGTTTGAGAGGATACAACAACCATAAAACTTATTTCAGGTCTCATGCCACAAAGCAGGTTTCAATTAAAAATTCAGAAATGCTGAAGTTTCAGATTAAAGTGCCTTCTTCATGGAGGAAGTCTATTGTAAAGGATTATTTTCTTCATTTCAAAGAATCCTTCCCAAAGTTCAGGGGCATTGTGCTATTTCATCATATTATAAAACCCCTTCCCAAAGCATACTATTAACTCAGCACTAGATTGTCTTTGAAAGCTATATGACGAGAATGAAGTCCTTGCTATTTTGCTACTTGGTTGGAACAAGCACATAATTGCATGGGACACCACCATCCAATACCATGGCTTCAGAGAGTAGAGCAGAAGTCCATAACTCAGTTTTTCTGTTAGTCTGAAGGATGTGGAAGCGAACAGCTCCTCTTTTTAATTTGTTCACATTTTTTGAATAGTTACAAGTCAGTTCTAGAATACGCTTAAAACTGAAAGCTGTATTAGTAAAAGGTTATTGAATGTGTTAAGATTAAGATCCATATAACACTGTAGATCCTTCTTTTGGCTCAATAATGTACCTATTGTCCCATTTCTCGTCAAGCTAATAAATCTATTGAGATTTGCTTAATACTCATAAAGGTTTCTATTTTTGTAGTTAAAACACCACCTAAAGTACTTCTCAATGATCCAACTACAACACTGTTCCAGGTAGGACTGCAGACACGATTTCAGTTACCTTCAGAATCCAACCCATGTTCATTACTTGTAGCCTTTAACGTGCAATTAATTAAAAGTCAACGTGAAAAGATTATTTAAGAACATCTTAATATGTTTATCTATACAATGCACTTAAAATATGTTTTCACATTTTTTCACTTAATTTTATGTTATTGAACATCATCCATAAACAATTTTGAACTCAATACTTTGGAAAAATCAAGTGCTTGACTGCTGTTAAGACTGATTTGCAGTGGAGCCCAACTTTTTATCTTCTAGGGGTGGTGGGGAGCGGTGGAGTAGCAGAAAATTTAACTGAACAGCTGTGTATTAGACATGTTCTGATAGAGCTAGTTTGAGTGGAATCATTTCACTGCAGTTAAGATATTCAAGACTGTACAAAGCATTTTCGTAATTTTTCTTATTACAAAAAAAACCACGTGTCTTGATATTCAATACTTCGATTCTAGCTAAAAACTAAAACATGATGAATGATGTGTTTGGAAACTATTTTAATTATAAATTTTCTGGAAGCCAGCTGGAGTACTTATTAATGATGAGCAATCTTATTGTGTTGACATTGCTTCAAAGAAACTTAAGTTCCCCTTTAATGGTTGTATTGTATAAAAGATTATGCATAATTAATAACAGAAATCTAATTACAGATTTGTAATGAAAGTGGTTAGTCCCTAAATACTTGTGTTTTCAATTTGAAAGATGATTCAGAATGTCTTAATTAGCTCAAGATATATAAGGGTGGGTATAATGTTTGCAGATGCCAACTTGTTCTTTAATATAACTGTTCTCTGCTTCAACCCTCAGACTGAATGTCTGATAGTTTCCTGTGTTCCAGGTTTGCCCTATTTTTCAATGGGGTCTTGGGCGGTGATGTTTTTCATACTCCTAACACACATTTGATCTTTTGTTTGGACAATGGCTTTGAAGTGTCTAGCTCAGAACAGTTTGATTAATAAGGCCACAAACATACTTGCTTTTGAAATTATCAGCATGTAGTTGTGAATAGTATTAGAAGCATTTCTGGATTACCAGCAGTGTGATGCAAGTACCCTTACAAGTGAAAAATGAAAGGATGGGCTGTGAGTGATGGTTATTGATGAGTTATCTGACTCATGTGTTGATATATTTATTATTTTGTTGGCTTTGATACCTTCTCTTTACAGCACTTATACAATAGAAATAAGTCATTTTAATGAATATATTTGTAACTCTAAAGATAATTCACTTTTTTTTTTAAGTGAGTTTGTGATGACAGTTCACAATTATGATGCCATACTACTGAAAAATAATGTTTGTTTGCACTGGTGAAGTATTACAAATCGTGTTCTTCAATGACTCCCCTAATTTCATAGTATGTAATTGCACTACACAGCGCAGTGCTGAACCTGCACGCCACGAAGTTTCCAGATTCAATCCCCAGTCTGGGCTGAGTGAACTGTTCTCAATTGAGGTGGTTATAATTCATCTCTGTATTTAGGATCAAGGATGGGCCAAAATCTTCAGTGGAGGATAGGATTGAATAGTGCTAACATGAAAAATGGGCAGCTGGACAAGGTACTGGAGATCCATGAAATCATATTGCTGAATCTGTCACTGCCTTTAGAACAGAATGGCAAAAAATGCGCATATAAATAGTGTTAATTTTCTTGCTTTGGTCAGATTAATTTGAATTGTCACAATGGGCTAATTCTGGGAGGATAATTTTTTAAAAAAACTTACAGGAGAGATTGCACACACTTTAGTGTACCACACTGGTACTCCAGACTGTCAACTTGCAGGCTGCCCATCCTTTACCTGTGTATCCTTCACTAGCAAAATGATTCCATGCCCTCCTTCCTAATAATGACACCTGAGGAGCCGGAATGGAATGGGTGGGACAATAATAGTGAATCAGCACTCTGGTGCATTATTTTACCACTGCCCTGATGAGAGGAGGCAGCATTTGAAGAATGGGCTTTAATTGGGAAAACTTAAAAATGGATGTTGCCGTCACACTTATTTGGGCAAGAGAATGTACAAAAATGGAACATTTACTTGGGGAACTGGTTTTGTTTGAGCTTTTGTATAAATTACGTAGTGTTAGAAATTTTGGTAAGTACCTTGATACAGCAGCCTAGGACAACTGTGTAGCAGAAAGTTTCTCTTTAGCATTGTTCAAAACCCATCTAAATCAGACCACATATGTGTGAAGTGTACTTACCATTCTATTATTGTCCAATGCTTGAAGGCTTCATCAGTTGGAAGCTTTTACATCCAGTAAAGTGCATGAAGACTTAGACTACTTTGTAAATCATTTTTGGGAATAATTGGTATGTCTTTGACAACCAAATAATTCTCTTACACTCTGACGTCAATAAATATAGGATTCTGTATTTTGAAATTCATTTGTAGCTTTGTGGACCAAGTATGGCAAAATTGGATAAGTGAGAGCTGGCATAAAATCATTTTAATTTCTAGCAGCCAATTGGAGGACCAAACTAAGACGTTTTAAGAAGTATTTAAGGACTAACTAGCGTTTGCAATGATGTATAATTACAGATTTCTATAATATGTAATCTTTCATGTACTAGCACTATCGGAAGGATACTCGAGTGCCTTTGAAGCATCAGGCGGGCCACACTTGTCAACAAAATTATCCCTTGTAATAAAACCATCGTGTAGCTAAAGTTTCCAGCAACTTCAGAGTAAAACACAAATATTTCAGAATGTAACTCATGATATTCAACGTTTTTGTTAAAATTGTGAAGTACCAAAGTATTACTGACTGTACATATAAACTATTCATACACTTCCTATGATGTCTTAAGATGTCTAAACCACATGTGGTGGCGAAAGGTGGTGTCGTTATAGCCTTCTGTGAAGGTTTTCTTGATCAGTTTATTTGAGTTTCGTAAAGGGGCCTGTTTAATTTTGTTTTTCAAAACTGCCGTATCAATGCAAACTTCAAACTCCCTAAATGTATTAAGAACACAGTGGCCTCCTTATAAAATACTGTATGGGCACAGTGGAAAAAACAGTGGAGTTCCTCATTTTCAACAGACGCATCTCCTTGGTCAGTTAGAAATATCAACCCAGAAGTAGGAATACTTAAAAATTTGCTGGCAAGCGAAATGCAGCTTTTTATCCGAGAGTAATCCTCTTTGCTTTGCAGGAAGGTTTAATTATCCATTGATGATAAAAGCAAAAGTGAGGTAAAAGATATGCATCATTCAAGGGTTACATTTTTGAGCACATTGTAACATTAAAGAATGGCTACACCATTCCATAAAAGCAGTATGGGAATTTATTTTGAAAATTTTCTACAGATGGGCCAGATAATAATGGTGTACTGTTTACAACAAAGTATAGGTTCTTCATGTTCCAAAGGTGTGTATTAATTACTGCGGACTTTTAGATCCACCCTGTATCATCTGTCATGTATTAGAATTTCTGATTTTTGCCTCCACCCGTTTACTGTTTGAGGCTGCCCACATCAATAGAATTATGATGTCAGACATACTTTATAATGTGGGTAAAGTTTCAGATATCTTGCCTCTGTTCACTCGTAAGGATCACAGCAGGATCTATTGTACTTTTATGTTGTGTAATGGGCGTAGTTTTATTTAGTGCTGATTCCTGTAAAGCATAAAATACCAATGGAGAACTGTGCAGCAGTTGGGTGCAGCTATCATGAATTTTTTTCAACAGCAAATGTTTTTTTAAAAAAAAATTACAAATAGTAAGTAGCAGTAATTACGGTGCAACGACCCATACAAGAAAGAAAGACAGTCTTGCATTTGTATAGCACCTTTCACAACCTCAGGACGTCCCAAAATGCTTTACAACAGTGACTAACTACACTTCAAAAGTACTTCATTGGCTGTAATGTAGGAAATGCGGCAGCCAATTTACGCATAGCAAGATCCCACAAACAGCAATGTGATAATGACCAGATAATAAGTAATTTCCTAAATGAAATGTAATTTAAAAAATCAAATTCAAACTGCAAATATATACTGGATGTGCTACACTGTTGAGGGGTGTGGACATTTATTTCACAACTGGCATACATATTGTTTGCACTTCACTACAGAATATGAGCACTGTATTGATGTGGATCCTTGATAACTTGGCTGATTAAGCAACAGATGGCTTAGCCATACAGACCAGAAACAGCTAGTTTTGATTTCCAGTCTATGCTAAGTTAGTTGATTTTGAACTGGGATAACAGAGATGCTAGAATTGGCTTCAGTGCTCCTGGGTTAGGGAGGGGAAAATCACTGAGTTTCTATCAAGCAAACCCCTACTGGGCATGCACGTATGTAGACATCGGGAGAGGAATAAATTGGATTTTGCTGTGATGAAATAGCATGCAGACACTCATTTTCTGGGCTTAAAAATGACAGTTACTTGACAAGGTACCGGAGAGAGATCAACACTTGTGGAACCATACCACAGCAAGGGGCCAATGTCTTCAGGAGAAGAGAGAAAATTAGCAGAAAAAGGGAGAAAATAAAAATACCACTATTGATTTTAATGCTACCTTTTATAGATCTCTCATAATTAATTGCTTCAGTGTGAATCACTGTAAAGGAACACTTGATGTGCTAAGTATTTTTTTGAGAATACATCCACTGCTCGTTTACTTTTCTCCTTTTATTACCTTGACTCTGTTACGCAATTAGCCCTGCGGAGCTGGTGGACTTTCCCAGGCCTCCATGCATGGTACTATATAACTTGCTGCTAGGAGGCGAGTGAGAGTGTAACTGGCTGTCGAAAGTTTCCCTCCCTTCCCGTGGGAAATGCCTCGCCTTCAATTGGCAGCTCCCCACAGTGGGAAGGTCGATGTCAGGACCTGATCGGATGGGGAATCCTGTGTGAAATCCAGATCCATGTCACCATGCTGTCATTGGAACTCTATAGTTTGTGGATTTTGTTTTTTTTTAGTAAGCTTTTTAAGCCATGCAACTACCATGTTCTGTCAGGCAGGTATATAATAAAGCATTCTTACAATTTACTGCAAGCATTGCACAGAAAACAAGTTCATAAACTAATCCCCACCTTTGTTTCATCTAATTGTTTGAACTATATAGTGAAAACAAATTGCACAGTGGAATCTTCTTTTTACCTGACAGCCATGTTGGCTGTCTGGAGAACCTCCTTTGAAATGTTATTTAATGAGAGCCTAACATCAGTTTTCTGCTTCCTGCCTCTGATGTTAGTGTAATTTATAAATACAGCAGATTGTTCTTTCTGTCCAGCTGCAATCAGTACTTTTTTAAAAAAAAAGTTGTTTAACATCACAAGCTAGTTTTATCTTATACGCATATTTTGGTGTCTGAGCTTTCTTTGTAGATGGTCACTTGACACACGGAAACACTTAAGACAGAATGAGTGATCAAAACAGACATGAGCAATCATGATAAATACTGAACTTGTACTCACAAATTACAGCAGTCCCAGAAAAAAAAGGTATTCTGCTGCTTTTAGGTATTTGGACATGTAAATACTAGCATTTAGATCGTGACATGTGCCAGAGACTGCAGAAAGAGAAATGCATGTTAACCAGTTACCGCATTAGAAGCTGATTCACTGACTCATTCTATTATGACGCCAGTGAGTTTGTGACTGATGGGCGTTTGTGTTTGCTAATGCTGTGCTGTATAACCCAACCAGCAACATTTTCAAGCATTGTTATACACACTGGAAATATTTAAAGAAGCATTTTAAATAATGAACTATTCATATGAAATTACTGTGGTTGGCTTACCTTGTATATTTAAAAAGTTGCTGTTTATCACCAAATTACAAGACAGTCAACTGTTGATCATCACTCCAAGTTGAGTGATTGTGCCACAATCATTAACCCTTGTCTGTGCATCCTCCCGCATTAGGAACGATGGGCACACCAAGCAGTTGACACCTATCATGATAGCTACTGTCAGTAAAAAGAAAAATCAGAAAATGGACTAACCTTACCTTGTGAACTTGGTGTATATTAAAAATGAATACCCTGGGGTGATTTTGAGACTGTAATTTTATCTCTGGGCTTACCTGTCACAAAGCACTCAAGATTTATTTTTGCTGTTTATAGTGTCATCTGAACTCCTTGATGAGGTTGCTGCCTTAGAATCACCCCCAGCTATCCATTATTCTCTACATAATTTTTATAACACTTGAATCCTTATAAAGTTAGATTAATTGGCTTGTCACTGAGCCAGCTATTATGGGCATGGCTATAGCATTATATACACATTTGATTTATCCAGCCATTCAGAGCTTGGCATTAGCCTTGTAATAAAATAAAATGAAAACTACAATATATGTTAGATCTTGAGCTCTTGATCAGAAAATGTGTGTTCCTACTTTACAAATTTAACAGCCAGATTTATGAACAAACTTGCACATTATTAATAGATTAATGGGATGGTTGGTTAGCCCATACTCTTGGTGCCGTCCTTGTCCTGTGTTCCAACAGCATGTCATGATATGCCATTAGAACATAAGAACAGTCCAGGATAAGAAAAAGTCTTTTGGCCCATAAAGCTTGACCCTCTAATACCCTAACTCCCAGCCTAGCGTCCATTGTATTTTGAACTCCCTAAATGCTCTTGCTCACCTGGCTTAATATTAGAAATATTTAACAGCCTTTCGAAATAATTCTTCATAATCTTTTTAAATTTGCTTTACACAAAATATATGTCCTCTTGGTCCTCTGTATTAATCTCATCTATAACATTTAATATTTTATACACCTTGATGAGGCTCCCCTATTTCACGACTATACAGCCTAGTCTTGAAATAGGTAACCAGTTACAGTACTTTTCAAGTTGTATTCAGTACAGTGAAATCTGAAAGGGAGAATATTGTGGCAGGTTCCAGGGAAGAATTGGCTTGTTCTCCTAGCAAGAGCCTGGTCTCTGCACAGCCATCCATTATGCTTGGCATACCTCTATCCCATAATGCACGGTACACAGACTTCTACCCATGGATAATAACAGTTCTAATAGGCTACAGAACTTCCATTGTGAGGAGCTGTTGGCTCTCATTTGAAGTAGCTGATTAATCAGTTTATCATCCAAAACCTTGTCATTACTTTGTTGTGTTTTGGTATGTTCCCAGCCAGATGTTTTATACATGTGTGGCACAAAGATACAAAATGGGTGTAAAGTGTCGCCATGTCACCAAGTTTGCAAGAAATGTATTAAATTCTGTCAAAAGGAACAAAAATAAATGCTAACTGATATTTGAGAAATCTTGTTCTTATACTGGCATTCTGTCTTTTTTTTTTAAGTGCTCTGCAAGTTTTTTTATTAAATAGGTGCAACTGCGAAGGGTTTGTTGAAGTCTGAACATGAAATTATGTCACAGGAGCCAACAAAGTAGGTAATGCAATTTAAACTTTTGCACAATCAAACTGGGGGTGTGTAAATTTTTGATTCTGACCTATAACCTTATGTAGACCAGCTGTTTCCTTTTTATTTATATTCCTTGCCAGAAGCCCACCTTCTGAATGTGGGCAATAGTTTCTAACTATTCAGTTGCAGTGGGACACTTGGAATATGATGGGAACAATCAGTATTTGGATCCAATAAGTAAAGGTTCCAAATGCAGTGATTTGTGTGGTGCTGTTGGACTTCATTCACTTTAAGGTTGATCCAAAAGTTTAATGATATTTTCATCATGCTCCCATTTTCTGGAACAATAGGATTTTTTTTAAAGGGAGTTGATACCAATTTCACTTTGAGGATCTACGAGGTTTCATCTGTGTTTGATTTTCTGAACTAGAAAGCCAAGGAGAATTGGCAAACTGAGTGATATGCAGTGCTTTGATCACTCCTGCCAATAATAGACTTGTTTATCTGATGGTAGCTTGATGTTTTCTGGCCCAGTCTGGCAATCTGCTGCCTTGATGTAAAAAAGAAATTAATGGCTTCAGGTTAGGAGGAAGAAAGCTAGAGCTTTTAATGGGACAGGAATAGGAAGCTGACAGATGTGAGTGATGGACATCAGAGTAGCTCTTTATTCTGTTATCTTTGACATCCAGCTGCCCTTGGGCTCTTTGGTATTGACACTTATTTCCAAATGTCACACTCTTATCAATATACAGCTAAACGTGGATCTGTTTGATTTTAGCTACTCTTAGATTAAGTCAACACTGATTTGTAGTATTTAAATCTGGAGGTCATCGGCACTAAAATAGTCAGCAACTCTAATTTGTATTTACTAAATATATTGCGCACACACACACACACACACATACCTTGAGGAGACTGATAAAACATTCTGTTTTGATTTTAACTCAGTGGGTTAGGGTTAATTTTTTTGTGATTTTTGTTTTTTTGTACACATATGTGACTATAAAAAAGGCTTCAAATCAGTTTGCTTATTTGGCTGCAGAGCAAAAATCTCCATTGATGTACAGCAATACCAAAAGTATGTTTGCTCTGGGCAAACAAGATGATAGTAATTTCAAACCCTGATTTAATCCATCAGATTACTTGGGAAGGAACAAAAATAAACTTACAAACACATGTGGCTGCACTGTTTGTGAAAGGCATGGACTACTGCATAAGCACGAGAGCAGTGTGTATCCATTCATGAATTACAAGGCTATACTTCGGCTATAATTAGCATGGTTATGTACCAGTGCTTGTTTCTTTAAAGGCAGAAAGGATTCTTCCAGAATCTGAGCCTTACACAGTGACAGATCCTGTTTATTATCACCCAGTATTATATATCTAGACTGTCAGTAAATTTTCTCCCTTCAACATTGTTGTGGTGAAAATTGCAGCTAATATAAAACTAATGAGACAGTGCTTTTTTCAGCTACCTGGAATGTGTTTTAACATTGGTATTAACTTCGAAATAAGAAGTACACTTAAATAGCTAGCAATATTTTCAACAGAAATTTGGCACCAGACTAAAAATGTGGCAGTTCTTTTGGTAATACTTTGATTAACAAATATTCTAGAAATCCATGTATTCCTCTGTGACCTGTCTTATTTCTGCATTTTCCCTACTTTCATTCCTTTTATGATTCCATGTGTTCCTTTAGTTTGTAGGGCAGGTGAACAGACCACTAACTCCGTGCTTTGGATTGCCGTGCCATTCCCACCTTATCCTAAAGTTATGCCTCAATAACACAAGGCTTCCCACTACTAGACTGGGTAGAGATCTGATGAATCTTTTTGCAGCTGTGGCTGGTACATTTGGGTATCAGCCATCACCATGACTTGAGCATATTTTTGGAGCTTCTTAACATTTACTGGCCTACGACATGCTCATTTCACTTTATAGTAACTAACATTAGACATGCACTGCAACTCATATTGTCCATTGCTTGTGAAAGGTGATTGCCTATTTCAAATGCCACTAGGAAAACAGATACAGAAAGATATAAAGTATACATTTTACAAAAAGTCGGATTTATACAGTTTTGACCTAAATGTGTAATTTTTAAAAATGTCATGAAGGAAACTTATTATACAAGGTTGTTTTCCCAAATAAATCAGAAATCTCAAACCGATTGAGTGAATGTGTAAAGGGTAACTTGTGTTGGGCTAATTAACCATTTAAAAAAAGAAAAATCCATCTGAGATTTAGTACAGCAGAACCCTTCTCTCCTGTCTTCTTTATTCAACTCCTCTCTTCTATACTTAACTCCAAAAGACCATAAGAGATAGGAGCAGGAGTAGGCCATTCGGCCATTCAATGAGATCATGGTTGATCTGATTTTTACCTCAACTCCACTTTCCCGTCTTTTCCCCATATCCTTTGACTCCCTTGCTGATCAAAAATTTGTCTAACTCAGCCTTGAATGTATTGAATAACTCAGCCTCCACAGCTTTTTGGGGTAAAGAATTCCAAAGATTCATGATCCTCTGGGAGAAGAAATTCCTCTTCATTTCCGTCTTAAACGGGCGACCCCTTATTCTGAGACTATGTCCCCTAGTTTTAGATTCCCCCATGAGGGATAACATCCTCTCAGCATCTACCCTATCGAATCCTCTCATCTATACTCATCTCCTCTTCTATCCTCTTCTCTTCTCCTCCTCCCCCCCCTCCCCCCCACCCCCAACCCTTAATGGACAGCTCCCTGTTACTTGCGCTTCATAACACTTTTTATATTACTCTCAAAGATTAAGTCCTAAAAGTCAAAGATTGTATCTGGTGAAGTATGCGCAGTAACACGGAGTAAACAGCATTGGGATCAAGATCACTTTGACCGCATTTAATAGTTCTCTAAACCGTTTCTGTCGTATGTGCTGCCTTGATGCATCAGCTGATGTGTAATAAACAAGAGTATCTGAACACTTCTTTATTCAGAGTGGTAAGAATGTGGAACGTGCTACCACAAGGAGTAGTTGAGGCAAATGGCATAGATACATTCAAGGGGAAGCTAGATAAGCACATGAGGGAGAAAGGTATGCTGATAGGGTTAGATGAAGTAGGGAGGAGGGAGGAAGCTCAAGTAAAGCATAAACGCCGGCGTAGACCAGCTGGGCTGAATGGCCTGTTTCTGTGCTATGGTTTTGATGTAACTCGATGCAACAATCCTGTTAGTCAGCATAAAATATGTATACATCGCCCCCATTTTCTCTGCTGAGACGTGTGTTTAAGACTCTGGCTGAAAGTATAGGAGAGCCAGCCATGAATATTTCCATCAATTCTGCCAGAAGTTACTGAAGTACAAGCTGAAGGTATTCCCCCTCTTTGTTGACTTGCTCATCCTGCTTGTTATTGGGCCTGACAGTCCAACTGAAATCAACAGCTCACCATTTAGAAGAAGCTCATCTACCAGTATCAATTGAGGCTAGGATCTAAACCCACGCCATCCATTCTGAGGCACATCACAACACAAGTTGAGCGTTAGCTCAGTGGTAGCACTTCCACCTCTTTCAGGAGGTTATGGATTCAAGCTGCATTTCAGGACTTGAGCAGGTAATCCAGATCGACACTGAAATGCTGCACTGAGGGAGTGTTACGTTGTCGGAAATACAGTATTTTGGTTCTGGCATGATAAACTCAGCCACCCCCCCCCAAACTCGGCGTGCTCTGGCGGATATGAAAGATCCTATGGCACTATTTGAAGGAGAGCAGAAGAGTTCTTCTGGAGCCCTAGCCATCTTTTATGCATCGACCAACACCACCAAAACAGATGAACCAGTCGTTCATGTCATTGCTGTCTGTGGGACCTTGCTGTGTACAAATTGGCTGCTAAATTTTCCTACATAACAAATTTAGTTCATTAGCAGTGAAGGGTTTGGAGTCTTGAGGACATGAAAGGTGCTATATAAATGCCTGTTCTTTCTGTACCACTGGGGTACCTGCTGTTTGTGTAACATGGCTTTCTCCCCCACCCCTCCCCGCCTCCGCCCTGAGATTTTTTTTTGTGTTTAATTGAAGGATTTCACTTCACATAGGAGCCACCTTAGAGCCAACAGACTGAGGAGACTTTCATCCCACCAGTCTGGATTTAAACTCAGATCCCAGAGATGAAAGGCCAACAGCTAGCTTGCTCACACCATACTTACCCCTATTTTATGCTTTTAAGTGAAATGAATTATTTTTATTTTTCAAAATTGGGTAACTTAACATTTAAAATTTTTTTTAAAACAGCTGTTGTTTTTAACCAAGTTTACAGTTTTGTATGATGTCACTGGTTTCATTTTGAGGTACTGTTACTGGTGTACAGGATAATATCACAAGAAACACAATGGAGAAACAGGCTTCAGACATTCCACTAAAGAACCCACTTCCCATTAGATTATCCATTAAATTCATAACAGACCTGTGGTGCCTTAATCACTTTGAATCATGAGATGGAAGGAATTTCCCCATCCTAACAGCTTTAATTTCTGTCTTCAAATAGAAAAGTTTGATTGGAATGCTGTTTGTGCCATTCACTGCATTGAGCAGTCAACTAATGTCTGTGTATAGTCTGCCAATAAAGTGACCCAACTGTGTACAATTTTCTCTGTGAATGAATGTATTTGCCAATGCAGGAGCCTTTTGAAGTGTACGGTTGCAATCATTAATTTTGTCTATATAGGGCAACTGTTATTCTCAGGGCTTTCTTCTGTGGGAGTCCGAGGTTCTGCCATGAATTTTCTCTGACCCCTCCAGGCTGTCCCCAAGTCTTTGATGTACTTGCCCAGATGGTGATTGACAACTTTCAGTGGCGGCACTAGGAGAATGAGAAAGCGAAGGACTTTGAACTGAAATCTGTTAAGAACTCAGTGCAGTGTTCTTGATTATCTTTCAGAATGTTAATTATTCTGCTCGATAATTGGAAGAGGATTACTTGGTATTTATCAAAATTCTTAATACACCATTAAAAAGTGTATTGTGGTGATTGCAGGATGTATAGTTTAAACCTGGAGAAGATTTAAAATTTCTGTTTTTCCTTATCTAGGATGCACTGTGATTATATCTTCAGTCCTGCATTAGAATGTTTTTTTTAAATGAGAGCCTTGACTGTAGCATTTCATAATAAATGTTTAGAAAATTTCTGGAGCTGTTGCCATGCAATATTATGCTCTGGCTACTTAAAACATCTAGGAAAACTTTACACAACTGTTTGCTTTGAGTTTGGATTTGAGCCTGGCATGCAAAAACATAACATACTTGGCACTCAGTACATAGTTAGCTTCCTGCTAAAAACATCCGGGAGGGGGGAAGGAGGGAGAAGGGGGGAAACAAACACTGTATCTGCAGGAGTATCGTAATGTAAAGTGATGCCATGTTTTCACCAGACTGTTTTCGACCGTTGAGGTGTACCGCATTACCAGTTATCTTATTTCTGCAGCAACGCTTTGATCAAATTTCATGGAGAGCAACAAGCACACCAACAAAGAAACCCTCAAATAAAACAAATCATTAATCCTTAACAACACCGTTACTGGCTGCATTCAAGCCTGCTATCCACAATCCTCAATTTCAAATCTAGATGAAATATAATGTTTCTACAGGCTCCTTTGTGGTTTGCGTAGTAAAAGTTGAATTATCCATGTCTGGATTTTCTTTATCTAAATAAATGTTTTAAAACTCACAATGCATGGGTCACACTGTGATAAGAGGAAGTGGGCTCAACACTTTTGGCTTCTTCGTTTGGGATTCGTGTTCTCAGACCCATGTTTTATAATCTGTTGTCACCATGGCCCGTGAGGTGTCTTCTGTTTGTCACTGGATATTCACTTGTGTCTTTGTCGACAGCAAAAAGTTAAGGACTTGAAATTACACTGCGATAATGGGCTAGGTTTTCCTCCACGATCCAGCCTGAAATCAACGTTGCCATGGAAACAACTGGAAAAATTGATTAGGCATATTACTGCCTTTCAACCCTAACCTGGATTTTCAACCCCTGCCAAGACCCCCACTAACTGCCCTTTCCCCGCTCCCCGCATGTAGATGCCGGAGGCGGGAGGGGAGGGGTGTGGTGTCGGGCCTGATCTCCCGTCCCATTTCCATCTTATCTGCTTGTTACTTCTACTCTGCAGGATCGCGGGTGGAAGGTCACGTAGGCCCAGGGTAGCAGTAGTAAATGGCTCAATGCCTTCTGATGGTGGGAGAGGATCTCGTACAGGCTTCCTGTTCCTCTGTGTCGGCCCAAAAAATTACATTTGTACGCTTCAATCTCAGCTGAGGCCAATTTCAAAAACTCCGGCTGAGATTCTTTGTTGGGGCTTTTTTGTTGCTTTAACTGCTGCTCTGTCACTTCAGATGGTGCATTGGCAGTCCAAGTGCAACACCACTGAATGTTCCTGAATGGTAGTTGTGAGCCCACCCTGCGCCCGGGGATGGGTCAGGGTCGAGTTGATGGGATAAGTGAAGTCCTACCTTGCTGCTACTCAGCCCTAAGAGTATAATCCAGCTGAATAAAATTAAAATAAATGGGTTAGTGTCTCTCCAAAAATAGTGGGGAGTGTAATTTTATATGAACGTTAAACATTAGTACCTATTGTCCCACAGCAAACTTTCAAAGTCTGACTGATGGACACATATGGCTGATTTCACTTTGCAGTCCAACAGAAGACCAATTTTATTCATATTACAACACAAATTAATGCAATAAACCAGATTTTATTTTTATATCAATTTGAGCTATTAAAAAAAAATTTAAACAATGGACCAAGGTTTCCTCTGCATTCGGTGCAATGAAATTGTAAACTTGTCCTTTGTATAAGAAATTATGATTTCACAACACCGAGGAATTCATCTCCATATATCTATACGATCAAGAGGTTCCAGTTAGCATCACAAATCGAATGCTATTTATAATCTTAAACCTGAATTTAGGTTAAATATTCTAACTCCAGTCTATCTGTTTCTCTTTTATGTGCCATGTGGAGTAATCTAAGTTGAAAGAGAAAGATATTCTTGTCATTCCAGGGTTCCGTAGCATTTCAAGAGATGTTGTGGAGTCTGTGTGCATTGCTGAATGATTATAGAAGAGTAATCATTTTGTTGCAGTAATACTGCAGATTATGGAGAGGAAGGTGGAGTAAATTTAGGACATTGCTTATACCTGTCAATATTTTCTTTACATTATTTTTAATGAAATTGTAAACTAATTTACAAAAATACATTTACAGCTTTATTAAGTATAATGCCCAAAACAAAATATTACAGACAGAATAGTTTGTACTTCGATGGATTCTGAGATTTTACTGTTGTATCACCATGGGTTTTTCATATTGCATTCAGGAAGTTGCTTGATGTTTAAAGTAGTCAGCACGTTGTCAGTGTGTGTGGTTTTTGCTTTGAAAACAATTTCAACGAGTTAAGTCTTCACTCGCAGTGAGTGAAGATGATAGCTGATAATTCATCCTCGAGTCAGACTGCAAATAAATTCATATCTGATCAATGTACTACAGTTAAATGTTGCATTTCATTTAGAGAAGTTTCATTTAGAGAAAACCACATATAGAAGTTTAATTATATTCATCTGAATTTTATTTTCAAGTGTTCTCAATTGTTTGTGCAAATGAAAAGAATAAAGCTTCAAATAATGGAAATCTGAAGCAAAAATTTGACACTGCTAGTAATACATAGCTGGTTTGCCAACCTATGTAAAGGGAAGAAATGGGCTAATGTTTCAGGTTTGAGTTCTGATGAAAGCTACACCTGAAGTGTTATCCTCTCTTATGGATGCTCGTGGACCTGCTTCATATTTCCAGTTCCATGATTGGTATTTAGACTAAATTTCTGAATGTACCTCAGCTCATTCATTTGTTTGCCAAATGGCAATCTTTAGCTGCAGTTTCTAAATCAAAGCCTTGTCCAAGCATAATGTTTCTTTGGCAAGCAAGTAATGCATTTATCAGGAATCAGCACTGTAATTGATTTTAGCTTTTAGATCATAAAAATAATTTCATTAAACACTGAAAATTACCTGGGCAGAACAAATGCAAATTTGTTTTTATTTTTAAACATTTGTGTATGAGATGGATAGATATAATGTATGGAACCACGTATATCTGTTAAATATAGAAAATCAGTTGTTCATTTGATCTACTTAAGTCACATCTGTTTTTGCAATTTTTAATATATATCTATGTATTTCACTGTATTGTGACACTGCCAACATAGGCACATTATCGCATGTATATGGGAAGCAGTGCTGAAGATTCAAAATTTAGCATCCACAGAAGAGGTTGGTAAATATGAATATTTTCTCCGGTAATATTTTTGAATAAAAGCTCTGGAGGTTGGGTAAATATTTACCATGAATAGTTCTTGCACAAAGTAATCAGCTGTCCAGCAGAATATTCATTTAAAGTGGAGTTGAGAGATAATTTTTTTTGTATTTGCTACATGAAATACATCATAGGTTATTTTTATGTTAGTCCCAGCATTAAACTGGAATTGACGTGTTTGACTTGTTGATGCTGGGACTAAAATCTTCATCCCAGCCTTGTGTTTATTTCAAGCACACATACTATATATCTGTAACATCTGTCAGCATTTATCACTAATACTGGAGTTGTTTCTATCTTGTATCCTTCAGAGAAGAGTAAACCAAATGTTGAATTCACACTGCAAATAGCAATGATTCAAAGTTGATATGCCTTGATATTGTAACTTGGTTATTGTTGACATAAGAACATGCAAAATAGGAGCCGGAGTAGGCCTTACGGTCCCTCGAGCCTGCTCCGCCAATCAATAAGATCATGGCTGATCTTCGATCTCAACTCCTCTTTCCCGACCTATCCCCATAATCCCTTGATTCCCCTAGCGTCCAAAAATCTATCGATCTCAGTCTTGAATATACTTAACGATTAAGCATCCACAGCCCTCTGGGGTAGAGAATTCCAAAGATTCTCTGCTGTTCCTGGTTTGGCACACCAGTGTCTTCTACCACATGAGGTGCAGCCCAGCAGTTATACTGGTGTACTTTAACCTAGATTAGCTCTCACCATTTCAAACCGTTTAGATTTATATGGGTTTCTATTTGTTCCTTGCTAGTTATTAAACTCATTTTATTTTTCATTAACACTTCTGTAACACTTCAGGAAGGATGTCAAGGCCTTAGAGATTTACTAGAATGGTACCAGGGATGAGGGACTTCAGTTATGTGGAGAGAGTGGAGAAGTTGGGGTTGTTCTCCTTAGAACAGAGAAGGTTAAGGGGAGATTTGATAGAGGTGTTCAAAATCATGAATGGTTTTGATAGAGTAAAGAAGGAGAAACTGTTTCCAGCGGCAGAAGGGTCGGTAACCAGAGGACACAGATTTACGGTGACTGGCAAAAGATCCAAAGGCAACATGAGGAAACATTTTTTTCCGCAGCGAGTTGTAATGATCTGGAATGCGCTGCCTGAAAGGGTGGTGGAAGCAGATTCAATAATAACTTTCAAAAGGGAATTATAAATACCCGAAGGGAAAAAATTACAGGGCTATGGGGAAAGAGCATGGGAATGGGACTAATTGGATAGTTCTTTCAAAGAGCCAGGACAGGCACGAGGGGCTGAATGGCCTCCTCCTGTGCTGTACCTACTATGATACTATGACTGTCTAGCACCACTTCTGAGATGAAAGCAAACTGCTTTTAGTATGGTTTCAGAACAGTCTTCAGACAATCAGTGCAGTACATTTGGAGTACCTGTACCTTACAGCTGAAATTGATACTGATCCTGAATTGCAGTATTGACCCCACCGCTTCAGATTGTATAGCTCAGCTTCTTGGCCCCCTTACTAGGATTGTAGTGAGATTTTTATTCCCACAAAGTTGGAAACTTAGTATCCCAGTCTTTCAATTAATACATGCTCCAAACCTCAACGTACAGCTGAATCTTGTTAGATCAAACCCTGTTATTACAAACCTTCCATTATGATTGTCCTTCCCAGTCTTTGCTGAAAATAGTCTGTCGGGTAACTCAGCCCTCAATAAGATGAAATCCTGATGACAATTGCTTTGTTACTCCTGAAGATATTTTTAATGATGAGTAACTACCATTTGAAGTTAGTTCAAGGAAAAAAGAATAACATTTAAAATCGTATTTCATTCTCTTTATAGTCAACTATGGGGCTGGGGTGGCTTCGTGGCCTCTTCATCTGTTAACATTAACTCATCACAGCACTAGAACACTTTTGATTTGAGGCAGATTTTCTAAGTGATTTTGAATTACACATTGGATTCCTCTCAAATGAAGATGTTGAAGTGCACCTGTTCATGTACAACCATAAATACTGACCTACCACCTTCATGATATTTAACAAAAACAAGTTCCTGTCTGATGGTGGATTCCTTTCTCAAATGCACATATATGGAACTATGTGCAAAGGCCTGAAAATACTAATTGTCTCATTAGCTTAAATCTTTTTGTTAGATTTTAACATGACTTTGTTACATGGTTGTTAGAATGCTAACAGCCTGGTCGGTATGGTCTTTTTTTAAGGTATATACCACAGGAAATGCAATCTTTTTACTAGATAAACCTCAAGATAAACTTCAGTGATCACAGCCACCTTCATCCATCATTGTACCAATCCCTTTTCACAAATGGATGTTCAGCTAGAATACTTGTGGTGTTGCATAGATTTGATTTTTCTGAAAGTTTTAGATGCAGGTATAAAAAATTTTTAACCATGAAAACAATGATGTTTGTGACTGTCTGATATGCTTTTATAGTGAGATTAGTCTCGTACTGTATCTGCTAGAAATGCTTGTTTCATTTAAAGCCATAAAAAAGCCATTTGCCTACACAATTCTCACTGTACTCCAAGTGATTACATGAGGTCCTTTGAACTGTGATAAGGGACTATATAAATGCAAGTAATATTCTTATGGCATCAATATTGTCAGATACTGAAATCCCAAATGCATTGCACCATTGATATGGCATTCACATTACATAAACTCATTACATAATTGCTTGTTGCCTTTTTTTAAAAGGGAGAAAGAGACCAAGTAATTATAGGCCAGTCAGTCTAACCTCGGTGGTGGGCAAATTATTGGAATTGATTCTGAGGGACAGCATAAATCGTCATTTAGAAAGGTACGGGTTAATCAAGGACAGTTGGAATGGATTTGTTAAGGGAAGGTCGTGTCTGACTAATTTGATTGAATTTTTTGAGGAGGTAACAAGGAGGATCGATAAGGGTAACGTGTTTGATGTAGTGTACATGGATTTTAGCAAGGCTTTTGACAAGGTCCCACGTGGCAGACTGGTCAAAAAAGTAAAAGCCCATGGGATTCAAGGGAAAGTGGCTTGTTGGATCCCAATTTGGCTCAGTGGCAGGAAGCAAAGAATAATGGTTGACTGGTGTTTTGTGACTGGAAGGCTGTTTCCAGTGGGACTCCGCAGGGCTCTGTACTAGGTCCCTTGCTTTTTGTGGTATATATTAATGATTTGGACTTGAATGTGAGGGGCTTGATCAAGAAGTTTGCAGATGATACAAAAATTAGCCTGTGGTTGATAGTGAGGAGGAAAGCTGTAGACTGCAGGAAGATATCAGTGGACTGGTCAGGTGGGCAGAAAAGTGACAAATGGAATTCAATCCAGAGAAGTGTGAGGTAATGCATTTGGGATGGGCAAACAAGGCGAGGGAGTACACAATAAATGGGAGGATACTGAGAATTGTCGAGGAACAAAGGGTCCTTGGAGTGCATGTCCACAGATCCCTGAAGATAGCAGGACAGGTAGATAGGGTGGTTAAAAAGGCATACGGGATACTTTATTAGCTCAGGCATAGAATACAAGAGCAGGGAGGTTATGCTAGAACTGTATAAAACACTGGTTAAGCCACAGCTTGAGTACTGTGTACAGTTCTGGTCACCACATTACATGAAAGATGTGATTGCACTAGAGAGGGTACAGAGGAGATTTACGAGGATGGTGCCAGGGCTGAAGAATTTTAGCTATGAGAAAAGATTGGATAGGCTGGGGTTGTTTTCTTTGGAACAAAGGAGGCTGAGGGATGATTTAATTGAGGTATTTAAAATTATGACGGGACTAGATAGAGTGGATAGAGAGGACCTACTTCCCTTAGCAGAGGGGTCAGTGACCAGGGGACATAGATTTAAAGTAATTGGTAGAAGGATTAGAGGGGAGCTGAGGAGAATTTTGTTCACCCAGAGGGTGGTAAGGGTCTGGAGCTCACTGCCTGAAAGGGTGGTCGAGGCAGAAACCCTCAACTCATTTAAAAAGTACTTGGCTGTGCACTTGAAGTGCCATAACCTACAGGGCTACGGACCAAAAACTGGAAAGTGGGATTAAGCTGGATAGCTCTTTTGCAGTCGGCACGGACATGATGGGCTGAATGGCCTCCTTCTGTGCTGTAACTTTTCATAATTTTATGAATTGCTATAAAATTGATGCAAAATCATGTCAAACCAATCATGTCAGATCACTGATCAGAGCTGTTTGTAATATCTCATGAAGTTATAATTGGCTTTAACTCAGAATACTGAGTGCCATTGTCACCTTGGTTGAGTTGGTAGCATTCTTGCCCCTGAATCAAAAGTTTGTGGGTCCAAGCCCTACCCACTTCGGGAGTTCAGCACATAATCTAGACTGGCACATCAATGTGGTATTGAATATACATTGTTGGAGGTGTCATCCTTTGGATGGGTTGTTAAATTGAGGTCCCATATGCTTGTTCAGTTGGATGTTACAGACCCCATTCAAAGAGTCTCCTGGCCAATATTCTTTACTCAGCCAACATCACAAAAAAAATAGATTAATTGGTCGTTCATCTCATTGCTGTTTGTATTACCTTGTTGTGCACAAAATAGCTGCCATATTAGTTTGTATGGTTATAATTCACTTCAAGAAATTAATTGGTTGTGAAGCACTCTGTGATGTCCTGAGATATGATCAGGTGCTATGTAAATGAACTTCAAGCTCTTAATTTTGTCTAGCCTTGTGACCCAGCTCTGCTCTTCTGAAACTGGTTTACTATTTGTTTCCCCTATCTTGCTGCTACATCATTGGAGGCAGAGCCTTCAGTTACCACACTCCTGCACGCTCAGACTTTTCTTAAGCCCCTTCGCTTTGCTATTTTTTCTTTCAAAAGCCTCCTCAAAACCCGCCTCTTTGACCATGCCGTCAGTCGTGTCTCCTAGCTTCTTTCCTGCTACCTGCTTGATGTCTACCACTCCCTCAATAAGGTGCTTCATAATGAGAAAGACACTCTAGAAATGTAAATTGTGAATATGCTATTAAATAGTGCCCAGTTCAGTTAGAAATTGTGGAATAAGAAAAGCCCCATTGAACCTGCTCCTTGTAACCAGTGGTGTATAATTCTGTTCTGTCATGACATTCCTCAATTTATTCAATATCCCGAAAGAGTGTATTAGTAAAACTCTGAAATTTCTTCTTAACCCCTAAAGGTAATTGAATGGAAATTCCATGATACCACCCTTACATTGTGATCTTTATTCTACTCCTAATCAGCTACATTCCAAAGTGAACAGTCCTGAACCCCAATGAGGACTCAAACCACAACTTTCCATAGATTGTTTGATCTTCATACTTATAATCTCCAATTGTAAACTTATCTGGATATTTGTCTAGCTCCGTTTTAATGGAGTTGATTGGCATAGTATAAACTGCCTTTGGTAGGAGTCTATTCCTCAACATGGCAGGGGAAAGGAGGGGAAAAAAGTTCTGTTCTTTAATCTAGTGCAAGGCTTCTGAATTTTTGTAATTGTATTCTATAGGTACTTAATCTCACCAGTAATATGTTTCTACACTGTCCATGCCTCTTAGTATTTTGAAGACTCACCTTTCAATCTTTGTTTTCTCCAGTGACCTTTCCAATATTTTTTCCTTGTAAGTTTCAAATCCCCAAATCATCCTTGTTCTTCGGTCAGCTTTCTTCTAATGCATCAATGTCCATTTTGAAAGTAGAATGTCGAAAATTGCACACAGTATTATAAATGTAAATAAACTTTCAACGTAATTAAATGTCCCCCAGAGGCATCCCAGTACTTAACTGTATTGATTGCCTTGTAGTGACTTAATACTTTTAATAAGTGCCAAAATCTTTTTCCTTTTCCACCTTTGTTGATGAATAGAAAGCTTGCTATGAAAAATATTAGTGGTGCCCTCCCTGGGCTCCATCTATTGTTACCACGTTTCATGTACTAGAATGCTGTAGCTTGCGTTTGCCCACATTAAAGTCTCATGAACAGTGGAGGTCCAAAATGATTTAGGGGTCTGTGTACACAGATCACTAAAATATAGTGGTCAGGTACAAAAAATAATCAAAAAGGCTAATAGAATGTTAGCCTTTACATCTAGAACTTAAAGGGGAGGAAGTTTTGCTACAGCTATACAAAGCCCTGGTTAGACCACACCTGGAGTTCTGTTCAGTTGTGGGCATCGCATCTTAGGGAGGATATATTGGCCTTGGAAGGAGTGCAACGTAGATGTACTTGAATGACACCTGGACTCCAAGGGTTAAATTACGAGGAGAGATTACACAAACTAGGGTTGTATTCCCTGGAATTTAGAAGATTAAGGGGAGATTTGATTGAGGTTTTTAGGAATTTGAAAGGAATTGATAGGGTAGATAGAAACTTTTTCTGCTGGTGGGGGAGTCTAGGACAAGGGGATATACTTAAAATCAGAGCCAGGCCATTCAAGAGAAAACACTTCTTCACACAAAGACTGGTAGAAGTGTGGAACTCTCTCCCACAAAAAGCAGCACAATTAATAATTTTAAATCTGAGATCGATAAATTTTTGCTAGCCAAGGGTATTAAAGGATATGGAACCACGGTGGGTAAATGGAGTTAGGATACAGATCAGCCATGATATCATTGAATGGCGGAACAGGCTCAAGGAACTGAATGGCTTACTCCTGTGCCGATGAACCATTCCTTAATCAATCCATTTAATTTCTCTAGATCCCATTGGATACCATCAATCTCTCAAACCCAGTTTGGTATCTGTTTATAAAAATGCACTTTATTACTTGAGATTTGAAATAAAATCAGAACTCTGATTAAAGGTACATACCTGAAAGGTCATCTGTTCTATCTCTTTACAGATGCTATATTTCCAGCATTTTTTGTTTTTATTTGTACTTTAGTGCTGATACGTAGTAAATTTAAAAATCTATATTTATGCTGTCTGAACTCTATGTTCAACGAACCTAACAGGTCAGTATAAGTTCTTCATTTTATAAAACTAGAAGTACATTCCTTCATGTTGATTATAAAAATGAGTACTCAGAAAACACACTAACAGTTAGTTACTGAGCTCAGACATGTCCCTATCATTTAGCATCACTCAATGAAACAAAGTCTTGTTTTCTGTTGCCAAGTCGATTTTGAATCCACCCAGCTAATTTTCTATTAATTCCAATATTCCATGGAAGCCTAATGTTGAACTTTATCAAGTTGTTTCTGAAAATTGAATTCATCTTGGAAATTCAAGATTTTGTGCATTAAATTTGTTTCCTCCTGAAAAGAATTCCAGTATGTCCGTCAGGCATGACCTATTGCTGCAAAAACTATGGTAGCTACTCCTTGTGGTCTCTCTGCTCTCTAGATGAACATAAAATACTTGAGAATGTTCTCCATTACCAATGTTCAGCTCATTTATCTAAAATTGTCCAATATCAAATGAATTAATAAGGATTGAGAAGTCACACACTTGGAAACCTGTTATTGTTGCATTGAAGTGAAAAAAATGTTTTCCTGCTTAAAAAGAATGAAGGGTGTTGCAGTGGAATGGTGTTTTTTGCCTTTTGTAAATACCACCTACACCAAATGCCGTATTTCTGAATGGCTAAGCATCGGTATCATCTGCTAGTTGCCAGTTCTGGGAGATGCATAATCCTGAATGTGACATGTTTGCAAAGAAAACCTCAGCATTCTTTGGAGGATTTGGATTCCTTTAAATACTACCTTAATTTATTTTATAAAATTTGTTAACTGCCACAAAAATAAAACTTTAATTAGGCAATTAAAATTATATTGAGGTTTAAATAATTTCTATAACATTTTCTGCTTTTGGGGAATAATGAAATGTTACAATGTAAAAGTGTTGCTTCTGCTTGAGGTTAATTTTGTGAATGTACAATCTTGGGGAAGAATTGCTTCAATTTTAATTCAGCAGTACTATAAATAGAAATGTGCTCCATTTTGTAGCTGGCTGAGTGAGCTGGCCTCTGGTCAGCGAGGGCTTAATCGGTTCTGGTTTGTCATCAGTTTTCTGTGTTACATTGATAAGTAGTGAGCTGAATCCCTGCCAGAGTTCACAGCTTAGTGGACACATTGGGGAAAAGGAAGTATAAGCAGGAAGGCCCATTATTAACAAGGCTGTAGGCCAGGCAAGCTGGTCAGCTTGGAACAAAACCCTGGCATCCTTTCAGAAACAGTTGTCACTTTCTTTCTTTTGATCATCTTTTAGCCAAACCAAGTTTTTTACAAAGTCTACCTGCAGTTGTGTATTGACAGAATTTTTTGGAATGTGAAACTGTGCTGCAGAATAACTTGCAATAAGGCTGAGCAGTTTGTGTATAAAGGCAAACAAAGTAACCTTGATCCTTTTACACACTGATCTTAAAGCTGTTCATATATTTGCGCTGTGGAGAGTGCGGTCCCACTGTTACAAACCACATAAATATTTTCAAATTGTTAGGTAAAGTTGTATATTTTAACATGACTTCATCCAAAATGCAGATATGGCCCTAATAATTATATGTATATAATATATAATTTTTTTGAACAAATAGGAAAGAAATAAGTCCACTTTCGCCATGCATCTCACTCTCTCATCCAGGTCCCATTTAATTTTTCAAAACCTTTTCCTAAACAATCATGTTGACAGGGCTCCTCCTTCAGCCAAACAGTAGAGTGAACACAGTGCTGATCGCCAAGGGAATCAAAGCAAAAATTTCTCTTGAGACTGATGCAAGAGGGAAAAAATGACTTGTGATTGCGTGAAAATAGACATCAAGCAGATCCCCTGTTTAAAGTCACCATAGAATGTTCCGCCCACTTTTGTTGAATGAAAAGAGGTCTCCACAGAGGAAGGCCTATGACTGGGATTATGTAGAAAGTGCTCAAAAATGCTGAGTACTTAACCCCAAAATCACCATGTTAAGCATCAATTCCAACAAATTCTACAGTAATCAGTCTCGCTACTCCTCAAGCAATTGGTGATTGTGACAAAAATAAGGTATTTTTGTCTAGCTTTTGGTTTGGTGGCTACCCCATCAATATTCATTATGCCTAGTGAGTTCAATAGCCAGGCCTATCTTACAGATTGTTGTCATCTGCCTGGGGGGAGTAAAGCAAAATGTACAATTTTCAAATGTATACATACTTTGTGATTGGTTCAGTTTACATTTGAATGGTTAGTTATTCAAAACCCATGAAGTCCCAGTAACTCTTCCAAGATATAAAAAAAAGAGTTGACACGAGGTAGTTGGAAAATCTCATGCGAAGGGATAATTTGAAATTTCGAACAAGTTGTTTGAAAACCTCTGAAGAATCATCGAATGGTTACAGCACAGAAGGAGGCCATTGGGCTCATCGAGCCCGTGCCAGCTCTTTGTCAGAGCAGTCCAGTTAGTCCCATCCCCCCGCTCTTTCCCCGCAGCCCTGCAAATTTTTTTTTCCTGCAAGTATTTATCCATTTCCTTTTTGAAAGCCACGATTGAATCTGCTTCCACTATCCTTTCAGGCAGCGCATTCCAGATCATAACTACTCGCTGCATTAAAAAGATTTTCCTCATGTCACATCCTTCCCAAAGTGTGGCGCCCAGAATTGGACGCAATATTCCAGTTGTAGCCGAACCAGTGTTTCATAAAGGTTCAACATAACTCCCTTGCTTTTGTACTCTTATGCCTCTATTTATAAAGCCCAGGATCCCGTATGCTTTTTTAACTGCTTTCTCTACCTGTCCTGCCACCTTCAAAGATTTGTGCACATATACACCCAGGTCTCTCTGTTCCTGCACCCTGTTTAGAATTGTACCATTTGTTTATATTACATTTTGGCAGGAAGAATGATGAAAGGTATCACTTTGTTCCTCTCTGCGTTAAATTTCATCCGTCCATTCCACCAGCCTGTCAATGTCCTCTTGAAGTCTATTGCTATCCTCCTCACTGTTTACAATAAGATTGGTTAATGTTCCTGAAAGGTAGGGAAATAACTATGTTTATTTAAAAGTTATCTGCAAAAGCTTAGATTGATTCTTACAGCTGCAATGTTTTTATTATTTTGTCTATTTGAGTTATTGTAAATGTATAACTGCATTATATCACTGTTCATTTAATAAATTTGCTTCCTATTTCACATTTTAATTGAGGTCTGGTGTGAAACTCAACCACTTTTACGGAGTAAAGTGGAATGTTGTGGAAGCATCGGTAGTCCAGTGTCTAAAAGCAGTTATCAAACAGGGTTTGCCGTTTGCTTCCCTGGGCCAGTTACTGAAAGCTTACCTAGATCTCAAGGCAAGGATGGACACACTCAAAGGTATGGGGACTTGGGGCTCGCCCATGAGAGTGATCTAAGATATGAGAGCCAAAGGTTTAAAAAGACTCCCAAATGTGAGTCATGCAAGGGGATTCTGTTAACTTTACTAATATTCTAATTACTTAAGACCGATATTTATATAGGATATCCTATTTTAAGCTTGAAAACTTGTTTACAATGAATTCTTGCCTAAAAGTGCAAAAATGGAATAAAAACAGTACAGGAGACAAAATGGATGCAAGACGTACTGAAGTGGAACATCCATTGGCATTCCTGACTGCTTAGTTCACTGTTGCTGCTGTCATTTCATCATTAAGTCTAATGGCTTGATTTAACTTTGTGAGGTTGGAAGCTTACTGAATATCAACAGGGAGCAGATAGTAGAAAATTGTCTACCTAAAGATGAATGAACTTTTACTTGAGAAACATAAAGATTAGCTTGACTCCTACTGTGTGTTGTGCATGAATTGATTTGTAAAGTAAAATGTTTCCATTGGGTATGTAGAAGGAAAATTATGAAGAATTTGCTTGAAGTGGAAATCACTGGGACTTGTGCTGATCACTCTTATTTTAAACATGTTCTTTTTGACTTTCAGGAAGTCAGACTACAGTTTTGCTTTTTGTTCTTGTAAACAGTACATGTTGCCTCCTATTCTCATTTTTTACTGTATAGCTTCAGTTTGTATACACTCATATTCCCACTGCTTTAGCTGCAGTTATTTCATTGCTTCAGCACATAATAGTAATGAAGTGTATTACTAATGGAATCCTGCATTGTCAGAGATGGCATCCTTTGGATGGGACGTTAAACTGAAGCCCTATCTGCCTATTCTAGTGATTCAGTGTGATAAAATCATGGCACAATTTGAGGACAGGGAGCTTTCTCAGTGTCATTTCCAACATTGCTCCCTAACCAACATCACCAGAAACAGATTAACTGAAAATTCATGTCATTGTTGTTTTGTGGGATCATAATGTGTTTAAAATGGCTATCACATTTGCCTAGTCATCAACTGCACTTTTAATTCTTCTGTGGATGGACTCGTGGTAACATCATATTGAGTGCTGCAGTTTGAGAAGAAAGCTCTTTCTAGCGACTGACCTTTTGCCAAAAGCTGCCCCAGCACCAGAAAAATGCCAGGAAACTTATCAGTCAGGAATGGGGAACCAACGTGCATAACAAACCCTGCCTGCCACCCCAAAAAATAGGGACTGAGGCCTAACAAGTTGATCAGGGCCCAGAAGTTCACTGACTATTCACACCACTGTGTCAGCCAGTGAGTTGGAGGTGGGGCAGGACTTACAGCCAAACAGTGTATTTTACAGCAAAGCAAACAAAGCCTATTTAAAAAGAGCCTCCACCAACTGCAGCAAACAGAAATAGCCTGTAAAATCAATCCCAGTCACTTACAGTAGTACGGTCCCCAAGCATGATTGACGGAGCAATTACCCAATCAGCTCCATTCTGGCAAGTAATAGTGGCGTCATTATATGCAGCCCAAGAAGTCAGCATCCCCCTCCTCACTCTCCTCCCCCCTCAGAGACCCAGGATGCAATTCCGGCCCTAGGTTCAGGCCAAAAAAATGCTGCCACAGTAAATCCTGCTTGGTATTAAAACTTTAAAACACCCAGTTGGCAGCATCAGAGCACGTGATGGTCTCAGTTGATCTGCCGGCAGAAAACTCAAGACTATTTAGGACAAAATTTGTTCACTCACTGCATTGGAAAGCGTTCCCAACGGGGGCCCATGGGGCACCATTGCAGTAGTCAATCTTCGCTCCCCAAACGCCGCCACCTCTGCTTCAATTTGTCCACTTTCCTCTGGGATGGGGTTGGGGGGAGTGAGCTTAGCAACTCTGGCGGGCAATGTGCGCGCGCACATTCTGCGCCGGAATTGCAGAAGGAAGGTGTCCATGGCCCGCGTCTGCAACAGGTGTTAGGCCCTTTGCATATGCAAATAGGGGGTGTAATGCCTGTTTGAGGCCCACTTTCTAAAATTCGTTAGCAACTGATCTGTGGTCAGCATTGGTAGACCTCCCGCCCCACCCCAGACTTTGCTTATTGCCTAGTCGGCATCTGAACTGGCCAGTCTTTATTTTCTCCTGAGACCTGGGCGGTGACCAGTGCTCACAGTTCACTGTAGTAAACAAATGAGGCCATCCGACCAATTTTGCGTAGTCCTGGCACCAGCCTCATTAGGTTTGTTCAGGGGGTGCTGCACCGACATCGCGCCCCAATGTGGACGTGGTCTAATTTTTAGGCTTCCAGCACCTAAATTTGGGTTATGAGTGATGGGACATCATGTTCAATAATGTATACGTCCAGATTTTCGCTTGACAGCAGCTGAATATGCAGGGGATTTTGAGTGTATTGAAAACTGGAAACTGATACTTGAGAGAAGAGAAACAACATCGTACAACGTCAGTTGTTAAGACACTGGAATCGAAACCTCAGTGAAACGAGCTCCAGCCACCCCCATTTTCCTGTCAGCCAGTTATTTGCAGGTTCAGAAGTTTAGAAAAAAATTATCTTTTAAATTACAGGAGATGTTTGTGTTTGGGCAGAGCAGTTGTCATTTAACTCTGAGGCTATACATTGTTTAGTGTTGGTGTGTTGCATCTTGTCCTGTATCTGCTCCCATCTTCATTCTTTCCAGATTTGAGAGGATTGACTAGAGATTTCTCAGTTGTAAATTATTTGAGTGAAATACAGCAAAGATTTTTAATAGCTTGCATGTATAAACTATGTTGTTTAACTCCAAGACCAGTATCAACATAAGTTAGCTCCTCTCCCACACATTGTACAGTTCACCACTTATTTTTCCAATATGACTACAAGTCATATCATTAATATATTGGGATCTGTTGGCTTAATTCAATCTAAGCATTTTCAATCCTCAAGGCCACGATCCCAACCTGGACCCCAAGTGGGGGCCCCCTTTTGCTGTTTGGCGGATAGATGCCTCTGGGCTTGCCAGGTGTACCTCAGCCGACTGTATGCCACGTCCCTCCGAGGGCTTGGAATGCGTGAATTCCTGTCATATGTGTGTCCCTGCCCTGGACCTGCCTTCTCTTACGCTGATGATCTTGTTTGGGGATGGGCATTGGCTTCACCTCTGACAGGCCATCCCAGAAACTGCAGTGCAAAACGGGGACCTGGCCTATCCAGGCCCCGACCTAAATTGCAGCTTTTCCAGTAGACTCGCACCAAAGTCATTGTGCTGGAAGGATCGCGTATTTTCAGGCCCCAAATCTCTCCATTGTTTCAGTGGAAGCTTAATCAATAACGGCAGTTTTCAGTTGAGCACATAGTTAAGCATCAAAAGAATGGCCAAACAGATTAAAAAGCCAGGTTCTCACCTTTGCAAAAGCTTATCTAAACGGGTCAGTTTACATCCTCAGTTCCAGGAAGCTAAGTATCACACAGTCAAATCTCATTATTATAAATGTATGGAAACTGGAAAATGGTTATCATCTGGTCCAAGTTTGAGCTTCTCTACTAATTAGAATGAAACTTCCACAAAAAACAGAGGAAAAGTTCCAACAGGAGGCCGGTAAGGTCAGGGTTTATTTTAATTGTACTTTCAAGTTTTTTTTAATGAAGACTCCCTGCTTTTACTTGATGTAATTATCATCAAATGACTCTTTGGCACCTTGTAATCACTTTCACTGCTGATGAGGGTTGGAGAAAGCAACACCGAGCTCCTGGTACATAATTTGATGCCCATTTAAGTGTACTTCCCCTAGGTGATGCACATCTTGTGGTAATAAACACCCTGAACTCGATCTACACGTGGCAGCCAATTTTTTAAAAAGTTACTGACTGAGTAACAAGCATTAAGGACAGGGGCTTGACTCAAATTGAAGAAATCTTTTTTTTCTAAAAAAAAACACTGCTGTCTTACGAGTTACTTTTCGAGATGTAAACGTATAGCTTTTTTGTTAGAACTCATGTTGCAGCTTGTGAGTACTGAATCTTGAGTGTACTCCAGTATCGGTAAATGGTTGTGGAAAATCAGTTGCAGTTGAAGTTTCAGTTTCCAAGTTTCTGTGGTAACATTCCTCAGAAGAGTGCTTCGTAAAGTTGGTGGCCAGAAGTAATGGCCCGGGTTTCCTGGAAATGTCAGTTTTTGAGGATCGGTCCCCCTGTGAAGAGCAGGTACGCTTCACCTGGAAATTCTAATTCCAGGCTGTAACGCCACAAATTCTTACTACCGTATTTGTTATGGCAAACATATATCAATTTTTAAATTCTAATTCTATCTATTCTGATGTCAATTTGTAACACAAAACACAGGCTCCTGAAGGTGGCAGTACAGGTAGATAAGGCAGTGAAGAAAGCATACGGAATGCTCTCCGTTATTAGCCGAGGTATAGAATACAAAAGCAGGGATGTGATGATGGAACTGTATAAAACGCTGGTCAGGCCACAGCTGGAGTATTGTGCGCAGTTCTGGTCACCACATTACAGGAAGGACGTAATTGCTCTGGAGAGAGTGCAGAGAAGATTTAAAAGAATGTTGCCAGGGCTTGAAAATTGAAGCTACGAGGAGGGATTGGATAGGCTGGGGTTGTTTTCCTTGGAGCAGAGGAGGTTGAGGGGAGACTTGATTGAGGTGTACAAAATTATGAGGGGCCCAAATAGAGTAGACCGGAAGTACCTGTTTCCCCTAGCGGAGAGTTCAAGAACTAGAGGACATAGATTTAAGCTGATTGGCGGAAGGATTAGAGGGAATATGAGGAAAAACTTTTTTACCCAGAGGGTGGTAGGTGTATGGAATTCGCTGCCTGAATTGATGGTAGAGGCAAGGACCCTCAACCTTTTTTTAAAAAAAAGTACCTGAACCTGCACCTAAAGGGCCACGGACCGGGTGCTGGAAGGTGGGATTAGAATGGGCACCTGGTTGTTCTTTGAGCTGGCGCGGACACGATGGGTCGAATGGCCCCCTCTGTGCTGTATCTTTTCTGTGGTTCTATGGTTCTAACATTCTACAGGACTCCCCTACCTCGGGCTCTCTTCCAGAATTCCATACACCTTGAAAAATGGTAGCTGCCTCCCGTCATTCCCGCCCTCCCACAACTGAATTGCACCCTCACCCGATGGCTCTCTTCCTTAGGTACCTTGTTTTGCTGTATCTGACATTTTATTCTTTTAAATAAGAAGTGTAAATAAATTAAATGCTAGATTTCTTACTTCGGTCCCAATGAGCAGCCGTGTAATTAGGAGCAGTCAGAGCAACGGGGACCCATGTCTGTTTCAGTAACTGTGTTGTACATGTGAGTTTTCCTTACTGGGAAGATTAAAGCTTTCAGATTCATATGCATGTTCTGTCAAATCCAACATTTAGAAATTATAAATTCTACCCACCAACAAACTCAATTCTACTTTTATTAAAGTTGTCTATGCAGCTGCTGCCTTAAAACTGACAACTTACTTAACACACACAATGCCCTTGTTTGAATTTTAATATCTACAGAGCCTATTAAGTAATACATTTTAACTATCCGGTTGACGTGTTATCTATGTTTTGCAAAATAGTTGCTGTGAACTAGGTTTACTCGAGTTCTTGTGGAAAGTAGGGCAAAGGTAACTCCCAACCCATGTACTTGTCGTTTGTCACAGTTTCCTTCAGTGATATTAACTGCTGGTCCTTATTAAAGACAACACTAATAAAAAATCAGCACAGCAGTCCACTACCGAGTCTTCCTGGGTTTTAAACAGGTGAAACAACAGATATAGCTTATGGAAACATCCTGTCCATTTTAAGAAATCCAGGGTGTCATAGTTTCAATTTGCAGTAATTCAATATGGTCCGCATGAGATCTGGCTCTGACATTTAGAAGCCCATACAATTCAACCTCAATTCAGATTTATATTTTAAATTTCTAGTAAACAAGGGAGGCAACTAAATTGGATACTAAATTTGGACCAACACAAGCTGAATGGATGCCAATTAACTGTGTAAACAAATTTTTTTTCCTCTGAGGCTTGAAACTATTGTAGTGATGTATTTCATAGTTTTTTTTTAAAAAAGCCATACTAGGTGATCCGTGGTTAAATTTAAAGACGCTTGCAGTTTTTTTTAAAAAGACCCTGTTTTGTGTCTTATTTAGATGTCAGCTATGGCTCAGTGGTAGCAGTCTCGTCTGAGTCAGAAGGTTGTGGATTCAAGCCCCACTGCAAAGACTTGATCACATAATCCAGGCTGACGCTTCCGTGCAACGCTGAGGGAGTGCTGCACTGTCGGAGGTGTCATCTTTCACATGAGATGTTAAACTGAGGCCCCGTCTGCCCTCTTCTATTTTGCTTCATTTTAAACATCGGATATAGTATCTGTTAAAATGTTACATTTGTCGACTGGATAGTTTGTCTTGTCAAATGATGGAAATTATTTCCTCACCCCCCCCCCACCCCCTTCCCTAACATTGGTACAGATTTAAAGAATCTTACAACACCAGGTTATAGTCCAACAGTTTTATTTGAAATAAAACTGTTGGACTATAACCTGGTGTTGTAAGATTTTTTACATTTGTCAACCCCAGTCCATCACCGGCATCTCCACGTCATTGGTACAGATTGACACACTCAATCCTACTTAATAACAGAAATTTATCTTGAGGTTGTGTTCTTCACCCTTTCAGTTTTAAAATCCAATTTGATTATAGACATTGAACAGAAGTGCATAACAAAAAACACAGAAGTGCTTTCAAATAGAGAAATGTGTTTGTAACATTTCAATTTTGGAGAATATGATGGTTTGACACTCAAAATCAAGGATTTGGGACTTTGAGATTGTGTTTTATACAAGCTACTGGTCTAAAACAGAATAAGGCAAAGTTTAGAAAGGGTTGCAAGTTCAGTTAACTGTTAATAGATTTTTGTTGTTTAAATAAATTTTTGAATATACTTAAGCATAGATGATGTGGTTTTATTTGCTAGACGTAAGCCAATTCTAAAACAAACAGCATCTTCGCCAGCCTGGATAGTTTAAATGTTTGACACGGGTGAAGCACAGTGCTGTGTTTCCTTGTTGGTTGCATACTATTTCTATGCTTTTTTTTTAAGATAAGGGTTTTATGAGTCCATAACCGAAGGATATTAGAATGAAAAGATTCTACAGCAGCCCTACTAATTAGCTCCCTTTTAGGACTTCATAAGCCATTTTATATCTTCCTTCTACCCCTGCACTAGAAAGAAGAATTTGCATTTACAATAGCACCTTTTACATCCTCAGGATGTCCCATAATACTTCATAGTCAGCAAGTAACACTAATTCTGTATCCCACTAATCCCAGATGAATTTAGAATCCGTGCATTGCCTTTTTGAAATTTTTTTTTTCCCATATGTGCATAAATTTTGGAACAAGATCCATTGAACCCATTCCATGCACTTTTCCCTGACATTTAATTTCACGAGGTGAATAATCCCAGGTAAAGCTTCCAGAAAGAGAAGGCTTTGTGAAATTTCTCCCTGGCTGCCTCAGATGATCTAACAAAACTGCAATGTCTCACATTACCGACCTCTGAATATAATTCTCAAACGGTTGTCGTAGCAGACTTATGGCGCATTGGTACATCTGTGCCCATACTTATAATCATCGATCCCATTCTTAACCAGATAGTCAAATAAGAGCCATACAAATATCTTGGGTCTAATGATTTCTCCCCATTCCTGAAAATTCTTATGTTCCATTCATGCAGCTCTTTTTTTAAAGGAATTCACTGAAACCAGAAAAATGATAATGCCTGTGATTGCATTAACTGCAGCCCTTTGCTGCCTGAGGTCAGGCTAGTGCTGTCACCACAAGAAATACTCCATAATATGACAGCAAGAATAGCTTGCTATTTGGCAAGGAGCTGCAAATGACAGAGCCAACATAAAGCCCAAGTGTCCTAGGAATGGCTCTTAAAGCATCCTCATGGAATGCAGGGTGGAAATAGCGGTTAGAATGTTTGAGACGAGGGTCAGGCCTCGATCTCACAAGTTTCTTGCGGGAGTTCTTGGGCACCTCCTCAGATTTGTTGTTTAAACTGCTGAGATTGACGGAAGGCTGCGCCTTGTCCTGAAGCAAGCAGAGAAGTTGCTGCCCATCCATTGTATGTAAAGTTACTTTGTAATATCAAGTTCGTCAAATTTTAGCCAGGCGTTGACTTCCAGTGGAGATGGGTAGTAGTTGAGAGAGTGCAGATACACATGAATAATTACAAATTATTTTTAAAAAAGACAGATTCTCAAGTTTTCTGCTCCTTACACTTGCTTCCCTGAGTGGTAAATTAAGCATCACGTGACCTGATTTTGCACCTTAATACCCAGGTTTTCAATCAACGGAATAATGAGTGAGAGAAATACAATGGGTTCTCTGCTTGATTTTCGAAGTTTTGCAAAAACATTTCTTTGCAGATGCTGTTTGATGGAAAACATATGCATGGTTTGGAAAGTTGCGAAAGATGTCCACTGCTCACCACGTCAATGAAACGCACATACTTGAGGTGTGGGTGAGAACATCAAGAGTTTGACATTGCCCTGCAGTTATTTACAAAAAACAGTACGAAGCTCACTAAAGTATTTGGTATGGAAGGAGGTACAGTGACTGGCGTCATATTTGTCGTGCTAATTTAAAGTAAAATCAATGGGTCTTATTCATGCTGGAAGTGTTCTTTACCATTAAGTGTTTTTTTTTAAACCTGGTGTCTTGCGACTGCTACTTTGTTTGATCTTTGAGCCTTGGAAAGAGTGAAGATAGCTCATGCAAGTGGTTTTAATTACAAACAGCCTAAATCTATAAGCATCAAGTGCAGAAGAAAGAAAGCAAGAAACCCGTTGCCACATTCGGAGCATTACCTACTGGAGAGCTGTTTCACTTTAGCAATAAAGGGTTTACTGGATATTTGGAAACTGAATTGATTGAATAAATTACAAATGCCGCTGTCCAATGTAACCATATTAACATTATTAGACCAAAGTAAAATCAGATTATAGTGTTTCTTTAGAGGTGTCTTACAGTCTGTCATTTCCTATATTTTTAAAATTCTGCTCCATAACCAGCATTAAAGGCTGCACAGTTCTTGATGGCAAAAATGTGCCTGTTTTGAAATCTGCAAAGAGCATTCAATATTTCGGTAGGTTACAAACACAGCTCTTGGGGTAAGGTGCAGTTGTTTAGAATGACAAATCACTGGGCAGCAGTTACTAGATGACACAATAGGAAGACTGTTTATTTTACCTTATGTAAATGTAGTGTTGCTTTTAATTCTGACATGCCTATCTAGTGTCTTTGAAATATATCCAACTATATTTATATTTGTGGAGTTTTTCTACTTTTCCAAGCATCTGGAGATCTTTAGGCAGGATAGAGGGTGAAGTGGGGGGCTGTTGATAGTGAGTGGATGTTATGATTTATATAGGAATTATAATTTGTGGAGTATTTAGTTATTTTGTAATGACTTTCACGATTATTCATTATTTTGTGTGTGTATGTATTATACTACAGTGCACACAAGGCATTGCTACAGTTTATCCAATAACAATTACTGTTGCTTCAGCTTAAGTCAAGCAGTATCATTTCAATTCAGTTTGTGTCAGGTGGTATATAACAATTATTTTATCCCGTGAGAATCTGGCTTTGTGCAGAGTTACAACTCTGCTTAGTTGGCCTCCTGTATTTCCAAATTACTTCGACTAGTAAGGTATTTCGCTTTTACGTGCTTTAGGAAGAATTTTTAGAAAAACGTTTCAGGGCAGGGATAACAGCGGTAAATAGCTCAAGCTTTGTTTCAGTTCACAACCTCATCCAAACTCAATAAATTACTCCCTTCTAAGTATATGTTGTCCTTTATGTCATTATCTTTAACCTCAAGACATGATCTCACTTGAACAGAAAGCCCTCTTATTGTTAAGGGCTATAACTGAATTGAATTTGAGTGTCTGCTCTAATCCTCAGATGACATGAGTTTACTGTGTGGAACTGTTCTCAATTTCTACAGTTATTTTGTGCCAACCTCATGAGCCCCTGGGCTATGGGGTTACTGGCTGATACACTAATCTCAGTGAATTGTCTTTTGGGGTCGTGGGTCAAGTGTGACTTTTTTTTTGGCAAGGTCTGTCCACCTGGGGAAACTCCGTTTTGCTGCTGTTTCATGCCATATATGAGTGTTATTGTCACCCAATGTCTGTTAAGACCAATTCTCCAACACAACTTGACTTTGCTCAGTTGGTGGCGTACTCGTTACTGAGTCTCACACCAGGAGTTTGAGCTCATTTATCTCAGCTGACACTCTGTTGCATTGGTGGAGGTGGTGCCCTTCAGATAAGGTGTTGAATGAATTCCCTGTCCATTTATTGTGGTTTTTGAAGTCCTTTGGCACTATTTGAAGAACAGGAAGTTGTCCTGGTGTTTTGGCAAATATATGTCCTTCAACCAATAGCACCAAAAACATTTGCAGACGTATCACAGTACAGTTCAAAGTACTTCATTATGCATGAAGCACTTTTGCAAGTTTCCGAGAGATCTGATGAGATACTATATAAGGGAAAGTCTGTCTTTCGTTCCACCCTCTTTTTAACTCTTTAAACATCTCAAAAAAAATTACAACCACGGTCTAATTCTGTTAATTCAAAATTGTATTTTGCTCAGGAAAAGTCTGCATTATCTACTAGTCAAATTAAGCAATTTCAAGAAAAGAGGATAGGTGTATTTGGTCAATTTTAGTTTGAATTAAGCAACTTCAAATTAAGAGGAGTAAACTGCACTTCACTGTGACCAGGAGACAAAGTTGAGTTTAGATCATTAAGTTCAGTATCAACCAAAATTAGAGTTTAAATCTTTTTCAGTACATTCAAATTCAGAATCTTTATTTGGTGTCATTTTTCACAGAATTTGAAGATATACAAGTGACTGTGTAATCAACTTATATGACAGTTACAAAAGAGTTTTGTTATTTCCACAGTGGAAAAGCAAAGTTTATAGCATGGTTTGGTCTTTAGACTAACACCTGCTAGATACATTTTTGTTCCCCAGAAAGTAACTCATTCTCGTACGTGGACATGTAACTGCGAAACTAATTGAAATGACCTGAGATGGAATAATGGTCGTGCGAGTCCTTCCAGCCCAGTGTGTTGTATAGCATACTTCCTCCAACCATGGCAACACATGGAACAATTGCTAGCCGCGTCACTGAAGTTATTCTGCTCTGTCGCACGCGGTTCCCTACCGCACAATGATAACCCCAATCTTAAAAATACAGCAACTTAATAGAAATAGCCATGTCCCACAACTGAATAATTATGAACTCATACATGTGGAAATATGATTTATATTTCCATAATCCTGTAACCATACCTGTCTTGTAAGACAAATTATGTCATTATTTGCTAAGCAACAGAAAATGACCTACTGTGTGACACTGTCAAATAACAACAATGAGTTCTGATGAAAGGGTTTACCATAATATGCTCCCCTTTCTGCTTTGTTCCTTGTGATAATTTATGAAAGGATCCATGCTGCGCAGAACTATAGAAGTGACCATCTGGATGCTTTTGATCATTTGAATTTTTAATGCAATATATTCCCCCAGTAACCCTTTTGAGAGCTGTAGCAGCATATATTCACAATAATATAGACATTTTTTCCTCTGAGAATACTATGAATTTAGTAACTATCGGTAGCTTCATCCACGTCTCAAATTTTACATCATATACTATATGTTCAGAAATTTGTGAATAATATTCAGGTTAGTCAACCAGGATTCAGTAGAACAATTGTATGTAAGTTCTGTTGTGATGGCTGAAGGGAACCCATCTCTCGTCTGAGTGATCTTACGACAACTTCTACAGAATTCGACTATCGCAGATTTATTGGATGTGTCAGTAATGCCGATGTCACATTTTAGGATTTCTGACTATGCTGCCACGGAGGACCTTGGTGTAATATATTTTAAAATGCTAGTATTGCATTAGGCTTAGCTCTCAAGGGGTTAAATTCACAAGCAAGCAAGGCTGGGAGAGGTTAGATGAAGATTCAGACGGGATGTCTGAACCAGGGTGCTGGAGACATTGAAAGATAGTTTAACATTCCAATGATGGTTAACACACTGCTTACAGAAGTGCCTGATGCCAATGAACCTGAGAAGAAATCTACAGCAGAACCAAATATATATATATATATATATATATATGCGTGCATAAGACGAGAAATTTTAGGATGCTGGGGTTGGAAGTGGGGGGTTGTCTTGTACATGAGTCACTGTGATGGATGGCATTGTAGCTAACTCTGGGGATCGCATTCACTTGCTCTCCTGGCTATTCTGGGTTCCACAAAGCCACTTGCTGTTCTCCGGCGCCTGGTCCCCCAGTCTTCCACTGCCTGGTGACCGTGGGTGGAACATTCAGTGTACACTAAAATCATATTTACAGTTCTCTGGGAACCGCAGTGATTACGGATCTTATATGTGGGTCATAGATACTTTTTCATATGTTTTAGCTGGAAAGTAGGGCGTTACTTTATACTTCTGCCCTTATGTTCTTCAGGCCTAACAACTATACATCTAGAGTAACATCATAGTTGAACGAGAACATTTTTTCCTAGTTTAAATTTCTAACAAACATGCAATTGTTCTAAAATATAGATTTGTACTTTTTATTGTGTTCAAGGGACATTGGTCACCAGCAGTACCATGGGGAGGGGAGGTGGTGGGGAGGGAGGGGGGCAGTGAGATACTTTGTAAGTTGCTTTATTTAAAAAAAAAAATTTGGAAAAAAAATTGTTTAGAAGGGATGAAAATGTGTAAAACACTTTTTGTACAAAGTTCATTTCCAGCTTCTTTGAGAATCTCAAAATTTTGTATGACCGGAGCAGTGCCAAGTTGCATCTGTTGGCTGACTCCAAACAATGTAGTATTATTGCTCGGGACAGTAGCTGATGTGCCAGAACTATGGTGTTTTTTAGTGTCTCATGCTGCACTGTGTCACTGTGCCAAATGGGCAGAAAACGAATGCGTGGAACTAATTGAGAAGAAATGCCCTTTAATGAGGGGGTAAGCAGTAGAGATTCCGATTGCTACCTGTTGGTTTGTGGCATTTATCTAGGGACATCTAGTGCTGCTTATATTGTTTTTTTAAAAAAATCAAACGTTGCAAAGCTATTCTGATTTCATATCAAGTTTTATTGCTATATTTTAAGTTGTAGTATGGGAGCAATTGGAGGGTTGCCAGACTCTGAATTAGACTGTGTAAGATAAATGTTTAGTAAAAATCTAGTAGCAGGATATAGTTTAATTTAGAATTGATCTTAATACCTGGCTCATAGAGAAACAAGTGAAAAGAAACATAGTCTCTTCATCCTGCTCCCTCCCCCCATTCTTTAATTCTTATGCTTTAGATTCCCAAGCTTCAGATAGTGAAAATAACGGACATATAATAACCTAAACATGCAAGCCAAGAGGAAGTTAAATTATGTTATATTTAAAAAGGAGGAAGTTAATGTACACTAAGCTGACACTAGTGAATAATTTGTCTGTGATTCAGTAGCAGGGATGCTGTGGAATGTCCCTTGTAAGAATGTCATCAGTCTGATGTAACCTATAACAGAGTTAAAGCTTCAGAATTGTTTTTCCTGGTGGATGTTACCAAAAGAATGTAGCTTTTTGAAGTTGAAAAGCAGTAGAGCGACCTCCGAGTTTCATCCTTAGTTACGACTGACCCCGCGGGGTCCAACTGCCTCTCGGATCATCCTCAAGATTCATGTTTTAATTCCTCCCCCTCTCCCCCCCCCCCCCCCCCCCCCCAAGTGAGATGGCCCATGATTTATTAAAAGCTGTGTATTACTCCCTTCTTTCTTTTGCTCAAAACAAATCAATCAACAGTATTTAGAGCCGGGTAACTTGAAGAGGGACCAGCAAGTAGACAGTCTAGTGATACCTTATGTTGAGTTTAATAGAAGATAAATGCAAAGCAGTGCAATAAATCCATATGCCTGGATGCTAAAGAAAGGGTCCTCGGGCCAGATGTGAACAGCCAACACAGTATTTGATCATGTCTGCTCAGTGTCTCTGAGTTACATCATCTGTAAAGTAATATTGATAGAAGTTGCAATCTAAAATCATCAGGCTAGTTTGGATGCGGTGGTATTTGTCTGGAAATGCCTGAAATTATTAAGCAACGTGTGCAGTATTTTGGAATGCAGACGCACATTGCCATGATGTGGTGGCGTTTGGGATCGTGCTTCAATCTCTGCACGTTGCTGAGCTCCAGATCTCAGCCATGTTGCTGCAGGATGATATGGAATGGAGGCTGTAAACCTCCCCACAGAGAGAGGGTCATCAGCTGGCTGCTCTTAACAAATAATACTTGCATTTATCTAGCGCCTTATCGCATCGAAATGCCTCAGTGATTTGTGCAGTAAATACTAGACAACACTGACTTCAGTAAGCAAACCTTGCAGCTGTTCTGCAGCAGTAACATCTCACAAACAGCTGTGAGGTGAATTACCAGTTGATTTTTTTCTTTGGGAGATATTTGTTGAGGGAAGAATGTGTTAATTCGACTCCACACTTGCATAGTTCCACCATTTTGAATACGAAGACTTATTGTAGAGAATGCTGGTCTACATACTTGATTTGAATTTGTGACCATTCCAGAGTTTCAAGCACGCAATCTAGGCTGGCAATTCAGTGTAGCAGTGAGGGAGTGCTGCATTGTCGGAAGTACTGTCCTTTAGATGAGATGTTAAACCGAGGCCCTGTCTGATCAGATGGATCGAAAACATCTTGTGGCAGAATTTGAAAAAGAGCAGGGATTTCGCCCAGTGTCTTGCCCAACATCATCAAAAATTTATTATTTCGTCATTAATTTGCTGTTTGTGGGACCTTATGTACAAATCGGTTGCCAGGTTTGCCTACATAACGGTTACTGCATTTTCAAAAGCAAAATACTGCGGATGCTGGATTATTTCAAAGTTACTGCACTTTGTTGGTTGTTAAGCACTTTAGCACTTCAGCACTCCTGATGAGATGCTATTTAGATGCAAGTTCCTTTTTCTTTCCTGAGTTATGTAAAATTTGAATGATTTTTGTCCTTGCACCCTGTATTTTTCTATGTTCAATTTTGGCTTTGTTTGCATGACAACAGCTCAGCATCTGTGGACAGTGTTAGCAGTGATCTAAAAGTGTTACTGGCAGATTTTGGTAATGAAAGAGAAAGTCTGTTCAGTATTTGATTCTGCTGCTTCATGGCTGATGCATTGGACTGTTGGGTTTTAGCTAACATGAGTGAGAACATAATGACAGCCATGTGTAGAGATTCATCACTATTCTTTGTTCTTTTTGCTTCAGGCAAACTTGTTTCCTGCAGCCCTTGTCCACTTTGGCTCTGAAGTCAGAATGGGTGAGTAACATAATCCTGCTTATTTTTATTTGCTCAAGTTAGTATTTCAGTGATCTTGTTTTTTTTTAAGTCTTTGCTGTCCCCACACATGACACATAATTTCTTCTGGACTCTGACTACAATTGTTCTTCCACCTGTAACCTTTTCTGGTGTCAGTAAAACAACTATATATAAGATAATGTATTATCCTGTGTTTATCTGTTCTCCCCGTGCTACTGCCCCCCCCCCCCCCCCACCCAGTTTCAACTAATTGATGTTCGGCTCGAATTAACAGAAACGTATGAAATAAGATCCATTGCATTCAAGCAGGTTCACTTCAAGAACAGTTGATTGACCTGCAAAAGTCAATATGAACGTTCAAGCTCGTTAAATGAAATTATAAGTCCACAGCTCTTTTAACATCACTTTGACAGCTTTCTAAGGGATTCTCATCTTTTGCTGCTTTTATACCATGCGGGACCATTGCTAGCACTGCCAGTTGCAATCCAAAGGTAATCTTGGCAGATTCACTGAGGCCGGCTTCCAGGAAGGTCCAGTTTAAAAGATTCGGCTGCCAGCGTTAGCGACTCCAAGCACGTTTACTTTCAGGTTTGCAGCTGGCTGTGCAAGACTGGGAAGCGGAGGTGCTAGCACTGGTGTCACGTATGTAAAAGCAGCTTCTGATACATTGTAAACTTTTGCCTGGGTTGTATTAAATGAGCCCTAAGGTTCGAAAGTACACCTCTGCCTGTATCTTGTAATTATATCCCTTCTACCTGGTGGAGTATAACAAGCCTATAAACCAAAGAGTCTGTTAAAGCCTTATTATGCACTCCCAGACATTTTTATACACATAATTAAGTTAAATTATTCCGTTATGGAGGTTTCTTGTTGTAGATTCATCCTTGGAGTTCCTGTCTTCCAGAACGGCTGTAAAACACTTCCCACCACGTGATGTCATCTTAAAGCAACAACAAAAAAATTATTTGAGCAGTGGCTTATTGTCTGTGAGTAAAGTGACAAAAGTCAAGTATTAGGATCCCCTGAAACACAGGAGAGAGGCAACTCAATAGAAGCTTAAGTACCAGCATAACAATGTTTATATCAAGTAGAAAGTAATTTCAGCTGCTGTCAACCACAGTCAGAGTAAGTTTCAAAAAAATAGCTGCAAACTTCCATTTTCAGCTAGCCTTGCCTGCCACCTGCTTAGATTGAAGTGGCTAATGAATGCAGCATGTTCAGGAATGGGTCTATAATGAACATAATTAGTGATGATCATTCATAATGGCAGATCTCGCGGCGAACTACGTTAATTGGACCTTTTAGCTCACCAATGACATCACCCTATATTTGCACCGCAAATTACTGGAACGTCGCTAGGATAACGATGCAGCCATGTTCATGTCGAGTAAGGGGCCGAATGAACGTCATGCCCAATGGCTTATTTCCTTAGCCAATTAAAGAAAAGGATCGAGAAAGAAACCGAGCGAACAAGGGAGAATGAAATAGGCTGGATTAGAGTCAAATTAGAGACGGAAAGAGAAATAAAGAGAGTGGATTGAGAGAGAGAGAGAGAAGATACAAAGGAAAAGTAAGAAAAAAATTCAAAAAGAAGCAGGCATTGTAACCTAGTTGTGTTCAAGAATTGTTGTATTGGTCCTTGAGAAGTTAGAGTGAATGGCAGGGTAGGTGTGTGAAATATACAAACATTCTTGACCCATGGATGAATCGAACCAGCCATTCCATCCATCACAATCAAACAGTGGAACACCCAGTGGGTACGTCATTGCACTGCTTTCATAGGAACATAGGAATTGCTGGACGGAAGAAGACCAAGGTCCATCTAATTCGCCTTCTACCATCCTGGTAGTCGAGTGATACAACGACAATGGAGTTGTTTACGAATCATAGCAATCAATTAGTCTATAACAGACCCAGAAATGACACGAAGAAAACCCCAGTAGTGGAGAGCTTTGGAAACCTTAGGTCAAAGTCACCTTTTCCCTCCCAAGCATGTTACACTTAACACGTCATGTCTCAAATTACTCATATACTGTATCCCGAAGTGTTATTTTCTGAAAGAAATCCATATAATTTGCATTTGTGTCGAAACAGCTTTGCATCCTGAAAATTATTGCCTTCTGACGCTTAACAGGAGTGTGGATAACGACTTGCACAAAAATATCGCAAGACAGATAAAAAGAATAAGAAACCTCTGGGAACAACTCACTACCCATTAGAGCGAGATTCCACAGCTTTCTTGGTATCTTTATGGGCCTCCAAGTTTGAGCGTCATGTCAGGACCATAAATCACATCAATAACAGGGTCCTCTCTAGCCCTAAATGGCTGCAGTGAGAATAATTCGTATTAACGTCAAGGACAAGGGCAGCAGGCACATGGGAACAGCACCATCTACACGTTCCCCTCCAAGTCACACACCATCCCGACTTGGAAATATATCGCCGTTCCTTCATCGTCGCTGGGTCAAAATCCTGGAACTCCCTTCCTAACAGCACTGTGGGAGAACCTTCACCACACGGACTGCAGCGGTTCAAGAAGGCGGCTCACCACCACTTTCTCGAGGGCAATTAGGGATGGGCAATAAATGCTGGCCTCGCCAGCGACGCCCACATCCCATGAATGAATAAAAAATATATATCCAGCAATTTCACGCTCGCCATTAAGATCAATGGGGAGCTTTGGCGAGGCTAACGGCGGAGTGGCGCAAATTGTCCAGCAATTTGGGGAGAATCGGAACTGATGGCGTATCTCTTACTCTGCAAATTGCTGGATTTTTTTGCGAATTAATAATAGCGAGCGTCGTTAGTGCATCATTATAATCCCAGCAATTTTTGGCCCAATGAGTATTATCTCATGGGCTAATAAATTTGCACTGGACCAGGAGTTAATGAAGTCAACTGGCGGAAAAAGGGTGTTTTACTGAGAACTATTCTGTCAGAACTCTGATATGTACAATATTACAATTTCCTAGTTTTTCACGTAGCATAAATGAAAGAATAGAGAAACTAAATGCCAACAAATCTGATGACACAGTTGTGATGTTTCTTGTATTCACCACAAGTAAAAATAATGTAAAAACTAGTGATAAAAATAGGGAAAAATAGTGTAGTTTGTTTCCAGATGTCTACTTTCTTTAGAAAAAAAAGCCCTTTGGACCGGAGTGCCATTATATTTTCAAGGCTATGCCATTTTTTCCCCGTGAGTGCCGACTCAACCCATCTGCCACATTATACAAAAAAAAAGTTTTATTTTTTCCGCTACCCCAGTGGCCCAAAGTGTGCCAGACAAAGCAGAAGGCCACATGTTTGCTTCCTGATCTGTGCTGCGTTAGCTGATCTTTGCCAAAAGGCAGTACTTGAGGTGCTACATTTGGCTTTGGCACCCCAGACCAGGAAGTACAAAAGTCAGTCAAGGTTCCCACTGCTGATTGCTCTCCAATAAGTTGTACTGGGAAGTGTGCAAGTGCAGACTTCAGTAGAATGGAATTCCAGTCCTCGGTAATTATAGTGTAATAGTTGGCATGAGTGTGAAGCACTATTTCCCGCTTAAAACTCAGACTTTTTTGGTCAAAAAATCAAGGCTGGAATTTCATTTATCCTTGCCAGCTGAAGAAAGGATCAGGCACAGCTGTGACACAGTTCACTGTTGAACAGACTATTCAAGAACCCAGTGTTGGTAAAGGCCAGGTGGACAAGGTACCAAAAGGCTTACCAGCAAAGGGGAGAAAAGTGGAGGGGGATTGTTACTTGTCTAAGGTGGAGGAGGAGAGAAAACACCATTCCCAGCTGGGAGGGAGCACCTTTGTCTTCCTCCAACTATTTGTTCATGCAACTGTATGAGATATTTGCAGGTGCAGTCCAATCACTTGCTGTGTGAAATGCCAGGCGTCAGCTCTGCATGTTACTACAATAGTTGGCTGATATCAGGGCCTTACAATTTGGGGGATTGCAGGCATAAGCCCAGATCACAATTAAAGCAGCATAAGCCCAGATCATAATTAAAGCAAATGATATGTCACAGCAACTGAATTGTGGGACAATTGAGGAGGAAGATTCAGAATTCATATGGGCAAGTGCTGTTAAATAAATTGAAAACTTTTGCTTGTAACACCAATTCCTTGCAACTCCCCAGAGGAATGAATTGTCAGACTGACTGAGTTTATGAGACAGAAGTGCTGAAATTTGCTGGGCTTAAATTTTATTGGCCAGCCCTCCGTTTTGGAAATGGCTTTGGTGGGAATTGAACACCGTACTTCAAAAGCGCTTTCAGGCTGTGCACAGGCTAAAGATAAGTGGAAATCGAGTGAGAAAATGGTATTTTGCATGGCTGTGGGATTTTTTTTTTAATGTTGCGCTGGTGGGAAAGAAACTGCCCTAAATGTGGTGAATCCTAAAAATGGAAGATGTGTCAGGGGATGGCATGCTGTGACAAATCATTTGCCATTCTGAAGGTGCATTGCTGTACACCTTGTCACCCCTCGGGCATTATTACATTTTTATATTGAACGATGATTTGTAATTTAAACGAACAAAATGGATGCATAAGATGCCTGAGCTCCTGCATGCTGTGCTACAGGATGGTAGGGCACAGGTTTGCATCCTTCATGTACCGAGTTCCCGGTCTCAGCCATCTGCCCACTGGGAGGTGGCAACAGAAGTCTGGGGGCTTCCCCACAGTGGAGAAAATCAGAAGGAGAAACCCCAGCAGCTGTTGTGCAGCACCTTGCCGATGATTTCCGGGGTGGCATTAGCAGAGACCAGAATGGAGATTGTCCACCCCCTTGGCCAGAGATGGTGCGTGAGACAGCGACACCGAAGAAGGAGGAAGAGCAGAAAATAGCTTAAACCAGGGAGTATCACCCTCACAAAAATAGATCGCAGTAATCCAGTGCCTGGTTAAGCTTTTCTCACCTGTATTTTCTCAAAATCCCCAATTGAGTTGCGAACTTGTTCTAATGTTGCCATTCAGTATTTAATGCATAATGTATTGTATAAATTACTGAAATTGTAAAATCTCACACATGCATTCTAATTATCATTTTTATCATCAATTTTATTTATTGAATGAATGTAGTCTCCCTACATTACAACAGTGACTACAATTCAAGAGACAGTCATTTGCTGTGAAGTGCATTTGATTGTCCTGAGGTTGAAAGGTTCTTTCTTTTCTTTATAGACAGTTTCAAGTGAAATGTCACAAATTGGAGAAAGCCGGAAAGCAGGATTAAAAACCTCTGTCTGCATGCAATTCCTGTCTACTTTTTACATTATAAATTCCTATGTTTATGATGGAAACTGTCTGTAAATTAGGTGCGAACCTTGGCGAAGTGACAGTCCCGCCTCTAAGTGAGAAAGTTGTGAATTCAAAGCCAAATCCAGAGACTCGCACAGAGATGCTCAGTTTGGGTTCCGCCAGGACCACTCGGCTCCAGATCTCATTACAGCCTTGGTCCAAACATGGACAAAAGAGCTGAATTCCAGAGGTGAGGTGAGAGTGACTGCCCTTGACATCAAGGCAGCATTTGACCGAGTGTGGCACCAAGGAGCCCTAGTAAAATTGAAGTCAATGGGAATCAGGGGGAAAACTCTCCAGTGGCTGGAGTCATACCTAGCACAAAGGAAGATGGTAGTGGTTGTTGGAGGCCAATCATCTCAGCCCCAGGGCATTGCTGCAGGAGTTCCTCAGGGCAGTGTCCTAGGCCCAACCATCTTCAGCTGCTTCATCAATGACCTTCCCTCCATCATAAGGTCAGAAATGGGGATGTTCGCTGATGACTGCACAGTGTTCAGTTCCATTCGCAACCCCTCAGATAATGAAGCAGTCCGAGCCCGCATGCAGCAAGACCTGGACAACATCCAGGCTTGGGCTCATAAGTGGCAAGTAACATTCGCGCCAGATAAGTGCCAGGCAATGACCATCTCCAACAAGAGAGAGTCTAACCACCTCCCCTTGACATTCAACGGCATTACCATCGCCGAATCCCCCACCATCAACATCCTGGGGGTCACCATTGACCAGAAACTTAACTGGACCAGCCATATAAATACTGTGGCTACGAGAGCAGGTCAGAGGCTGGGTATTCTGCGGCGAGTGACTCACCTCCTGACTCCCCAAAGCCTTTCCACCATCTACAAGGCACAAGTCAGGAGTGTGATGGAATACTCTCCACTTGTCTGGATGAGTGCAGCCCCAACAACACTCAAGAAGCTCGACACCAAGATAAAGCAGCCCACTTGATTGGCACCCCATCCACCACCCTAAACATTCACTCCCTTCACCACCGGTGCACTGTGGCTGCAGTGTGCACCATCCACAGGATGCACTGCAGCAACTCGCCAAGGCTTCTTCGACAGCACCTCCCAAACCCGCGACCTCTACCACCTAGAAGGACAAGAGCAGCAGGCGCATGGGAACAACACGACCTGCACGTTCCCCTCCAAGTCACACACCATCCCGACTTGGAAATATATCGCCGTTCCTTCATTGTCGCTGGGTCAAAATCCTGGAACTCCCTTCCTAACAGCACTGCGGGAGAACCGTCACCACACGGACTGCAGCGGTTCAAGAAGGCGGCTCACCACCACCTTCTCGAGGGCAATTAGGGATGGGCAATAAATGCCGGCCTCGCCAGCGACGACCACATCCCGTGAACAAATAAAAAAAAATCTGAGCTGACACTTCAGTACTGAGGGAGTGCTGCACTGTTGGAGATGCCATGTTTTGGATGAGATGTTAAACCAGGGCTCTGTCTGCGCACTCCATGGTTGTAAAAGATCCCGTGGTATTATTCGAAGAGCAGGAGTTCCCCTGATGTCCTGGGCAATACTTATCCCCCAACCAAAACTACCAAGAACCAATTGTCTGGTCATTATCTCATTGCTGTTTGTGGGACTTTACTGTGTTCAAATTGACTGCTGCATTTCCCTACACTTCAAAATACTAATAAATAAATATATACTAAATATAACTGTTCAATAATAAGTCCATTTACAATGGCTGCATCCATTTCTGATCACAAGCCATTTTGCTAAAATGTTCAGATTGTTTAATGTTTTCTGTTACTTCTTTGTCACTTAGATTGCTACATATGTGAAGAGTTCTTGAAGTCACCGACCTCTATTTCCCAGGCAGACCTCACTGTAGCCAGGTTTGTAGCTTCAGCACAGCCATATTTGGTCTTAGACTTGTATATTAACCCATAGGTAACTGTGGAAATATTTGCAACAGTGTACTTTTTAAAAATAAGATTATAGTGGTTTGCATTGTTCAGTGAATGTTCTGTCATGTTGTATAGTTCACTAATTAGACTTTAGTAATACACTTCATAATATCACAAGGTAAGGTGAGTTAGTTTGCTAACGTGCAGTTCTAGAGAATGGTTGGACTAATGGTTGAGCCAGAGACTAACCATAGTGAGCTCATGATCTAAATGTGCACTTGCATGCATTTTTTTTCTCTCGCACATTCTCTTGCTCTCACACTCTCTCTCTAATGCTTGCACTCACTCTTGCCCCTCATTCTTTTTCCATTGTGCTCACTGGCTCTTTTTCTCACTCACTGGCTCTTTTTGTCGCTCGTTCTCCCCACCCACCCTCGTTCGCCACCACCCCCCCCCCCCCCCCCCCTCGCTCGCTCTTCCTAGTGGAGGAAGCAGTAAATCGCAACTCATACACCAATTATCGCCCATTTACAGAATGCCATGTTGTTGCTGTCTTCTAATTAGAGTAAGGAGCTGTGTGCGTTGTGCAGGAAGATTGTGAAGTGAATAATACATCATTTAAAAGTTGCCATGAAACCTGCACACAGTAGGTGAAGATCCTTATGGGAATAAAAGGTTTAAAGCTTAGTGGACAGTTTCTCTTAGTTACTATATTTTGCTAAATAAAAGGTGTGAAGTATCCTGGTGTGAATATCGATGACATCAAAAAGTGAGGAATTAATCTTTGAGGTAAAATGGATTCGCTGGCAAACACTGAATGATGAAATGCCACGTGTTTCCTTAGTAACAAATTGAGAGGTATGTTACAATATTGGTTACTAGATCTACCAGTGGGGAGTAGAACACCAAATCCTTTGTATTTTATTTTCTTTGCATACTCCAAAAAGTACTTTGTGAAGTATACAATTGGCAGATTGCATCCGCAGTGGGTATACTCAATGAGTCAGCCTCGCCCTAAATATTTCATCGACTGTCAAGTGACATGCCAGAACCTTGCAATCTCATTCCCACTAATTAGGAAATAGTGTTGGAACAATTGAACCAACAGAAATTTAAAATGAATGAATGTATCGTTGCTGCTAACACTATAGGCATAATAACTTCTTAATTATTCAGGTCCACACTAAACTGGTCATTTTGCTGTTAACATTTAAATGTGGTTTTGTTCTTTGTTTTACTAACTGGGCAGCTGCCACACACATTGCCTGGAATTTGTAACCCACACAAGTTGAAGTTGATCATGTGCAATGCTAATGCTTCATTGTTCAAGGTGTTGAATGCATATTTTTACAGGACACGTAGCTGAGTATTTTTATCCTAGTTTAAAGTGTCCAGGTATTCATTTGTTTCAGTGCAAGGCAAAACACAGTCCATGCTTTTCAGCCATTTGATTTTTCTAACAAAAAGTAGTCCTAACCGAAGATGCGTTTATCAACAGTTTGCCTTTTCGCAGTTGCTAACTGATAAAAATGAAAGGGATTAAAAAAAACTACATTTGAAATGACCCCCTTGTATGCTGTATGATTCTCTAACCGCTTGGCCCCAAGAACAACTGTTAGTGACTGTTGTGTCTGCAAACTTTACATACCTTCAACATTTCAAAGACTGGGAGAATTTCTAATGCAGATGATTTCTTTCCAAGGGACTGGCTGATCTAGAAAGCCCCCGCAGAATTGTATATATGCCTAGATAGTATTTGTGTATTGCTCTAATCCAGACAAAGATCTACCTCTTTTTTTTTAAAAACTGATGTTAATTCTTGAACTCAATCTCTTGGGCTATCTAAAGGTGGAAGAGAAACAGAAATTTTATGAGAAGCAGCACAGGGCTCTTGCTCCCATCACAGGCATCATCCTTTTTTAATTATGATGTGGAGATGCCGGTGATGGACTGGGGTTGACAATTGTAAACAATTTTACAACACCAAGTTATAGTCCAACGATTTTATTTGAAATCTACAAGCTTTCGGAGGCTTCCTCCTTCCTCCCTGACATTTACCTGAAGAAGGAGGAAGCCTCCGAAAGCTTGTATTTTTTAAATTAGATCTTGGCCTTGTAACCACTCCCTGTTACTATTATGTAAATTAGGTAAAGATAACTTGTATATCCATTTTTCCTGCCTAACCATAACCTCACAGTCTGCATAAACTTCTCACATTGTGCAGATTATTTTTTTTTGGTGTGGGCTGGGTTGGGGGGGGGTGGGGAGGAGGTTATAACTGCCTCCTCTCCTGTATAGTCAGCTCAAATCAACAAGAAGCTGGCTGTTTTCTTAATGAGAGAAAGGGAAAGAAATGTGTGGATTATACAAAATAATAGGGAATGAATTCCAGACATACAGCATGGGTCGCCATCATTGCTTTGGCGTTATGTATTTTCAGCACATGTGGCTGTGCTATTAATAATGCTGTTCCCAAAATAACTTGAAACTGCATGCACAGCTATAGTTTACCCCACTGTCCATTATTCTAGATTTTTATTACGGTTTACGGTCCCCTTGAGTGGTGTGGCGGGTGCAGAAGGCAGAGTAAGAGAAAGCAGGTTCTTAATTGCAGCCATCCTGTCTATAGGAGACATTGAGTGGAGGTTAAGCAATTTCCCACACACAGAAAAAAATGGAAAGGAGTTACCTTCGTGACTCTTCTAGCAATTGATCTCAGAGGTGCATTGCCAGAGGCCTGGAGCAGGCTATTCACTCAGTTGGGAATGGTGAAAGATGAGGAAAGACCCAAGGAAAAAGGAGAGGAGAGAGATTTGTTTTGCCCCTCAAAAAGAGAAATTATTTCTCCTTGTGTTTCTCTTTTAAATTCTACGCTCACCATTTTAACCAATTTATTGCCAGCGGCCATCAGCTGGGAATTAGGGTTCATAATAGATTATTTCTTCCAGAACTTTGCTGTATGTGCTACTCTGCTTCACAGCAGCAGGCTAATCTGCTGAAACCAGAGACAAGTGAGCTAGATTCTTGTCCCTTCTTTCTCGATAGAGCACTTAAATTGGCAGCTGTGAGTTAACAAAACCCACATTTACAACAAACCAGTTGGAGAATCAGCATCGTCTTAGGGCTAGTGTGTGGAAATCAGCTTCTTGCTGCTTTGTTATTGACACCCTTGGCAATTAAAGGTTTTTCATTGATCCGCCATGGATAACAACTGCATCAAAAACACCTTATAAATACGGGTGCATCAAAGGTTACTTTTGTTTCTTCACAGTACAAGACCACAGTAAGTATGTTGGCGCAAATCACACTGTGAGCAATTCTTAGTCCACTCAACAGGACCTCCTGCTTATATTTTTCAGGAAGTCTTTTAGCAGGGGAGCATCAAATACTGTCAACAGTCAGGTGACATGTGCATGTGGTGTCATGCCAGGTCAGATAGAGAAACCAGGGCAGCTGAAGAAACGGAGGCAAGCAGGAAGCAGTTTGTGATTAGCGTACTGGCTTTTGTCTGTTTGATTTAACCCCTGTAGCTTTGAGACTCTCTGATCAGCTAATTACCTCTGGGTCACAAAATCCCCTTTGTTCCTGGCGGTTGGGTTCTGATAGAACCCTGCATGGGTCTGAAAGGACTCTTAAGCTTGAAAGTGGTGTCCAAGTTGTGAGCATTTTCTAATGAATCGTTCTCCATCCTCTTCAGCTGTATTCCCAGACTTGCAAGCCCTTCAACTAGTTCATTGACTTCTGAAGCAGCACTTCAACCCCCTGCTAAGAGTGGGGAAGAGGATGAGGGGAGGAAAGAGTGTACAACAAATGCAGCAAGTTCCAAGATAGTTCAAACTGACCCAAGTAAAGTTCCCAAATGGCTCAAACTACCAGGTAAGCCGGGCTAGTTTTATTGTAATATTGTAAACTCAAAATCTCTTTTTTTTTAAATAATGCAAAAGCACAGAAAACATTTTAGAATAACTCACTTGCTGTGTGTGTGTCTCTCACTCATGATCTTGCTTTCACTCACACACAGTTATGAACTCTTCCACTCACCCACTCTTACACACACTTCACTTGATCTATTCATCTGTTATCTTCATTTTTTTGATAGTTTTCTTCCCTGCCCTTCTTCCCTACACCTACACACCTTTCACAGTCAGGGGAATGTGCAGGAGACCTGAATCCAGACATTTGCCAATGTTAGTTTATCGCTATCTGCTAGGAGCTATATGAGAATGGCCTTCAGTGACTATGATTTTCCATCCCTGCTTCTGGGAGACTGGCTTCCCAGTACCCACTTGCCTGTGGCCATCTGGTTGAGATCAGGAACTGAATGTGCATGATTCTGGTTCCTACCACTCCCATGGTACCCTGCTTTTTTAAAAAAAACCTAACCTATTGGGAATTGCCCATAAAATTAATTTTCTGCTTGCTTGTTAAATCTGTCTGAAGAATTGATGAATCCGTCAATTCCTCATTGATTACCAGTGTACTTCTACCAATAAACTGTGCTTAGTTTTAAAAGCTTGATTTTGCCATTTCTATTAAAATCAATAAATGGGTACTGTGAACAACTTGTAATTCAGTTGACCATCTCCTCCTCTTTGTAATGCCAAATAACTTCTTTTTTATTCATTCTCAGGATGTGGGCATTGCTGGCATTGATTGCCCATCCCTAGTTGCCCTGAGAAGCTGGTGGTGAGCCGCGTCCTGAACCATTTTATTGTAGTGGTTTGATACAACTGGCTAGGTGACCTCAGAGGGCAGTTAAGAGTCAACCACATTGGTGTGAGACTGGAATCATACATAGGCTAGACCGGCTAAGGAAGGCAGGTTTCCTTCCCTAAAGGATGTTAGTGAATCAGGTTGGGTTTATACGACAATCCGACGGTTCGTGGTCACTTTTCCAGATTTAAAAAAAAATTGAATTCAAATTTTTCAAGCTGCCATGGTGGGATTTGAACTCACGTTCTCTGATTTATTAGTCCAGGCCTCTGGATTACTAGTCCAGTAACATAACTGCTACACTACCATGCTCTACATTAAAGAATTTTATTGGAAACAGCATAGGTACTGCAGGATAACAGTTATTGTTACTCATCACTTCTGATCCATTTGAAATAAAGGCCATGTTTTAAAACAGTGTCAAATAATTTAGGTTGGGGATGGCAGCAGGCGATGGTGAAAGTAACAGTTGAGTTAATCTGAATAATTATAGGTCGAAGTACACTAGCAAACCAATGATGAATTGATCTGATTGTGTGAGATGAATGGTTTCTTCCTGGAGCAAAGCAGGATAGTGGTAAAATGTCACTTTTGAAGCTGTAGAACTTTGTTCTTTTGGAATCAGAAAAAGTTAAATTAGATCAATAGGGACTGGCACTAACCCATCTTGTAATTTTTTTTAAAATACATTTGGGATCCCTACCAAAATACACTGCTGTCTGATCTACCACAATTTCTGATATAAATCACGGTGTTTGGCTCCCTTATTAATGGCAAACTAATATAAACTGCATCTCATAACAGTCTAACAACTCCTAAAGTCTCCATTGGGTTTCCTCCATGTTGTGGAAACACCTTTATTTTAAACTCATGTGTTTGAGGAAACTATGGAAGTGAATGTTTGTACTTTATATTGGATTGGAGAATAAACTCAGGCTCCAGGTCTAATCTCTTCTAAACTTGAACAGTTGTGCAAAATGTTGAAGATTTGCAGTTTGAGGTTTGGAATAAAAGCTCCTCCACCTTTCTCATCAATTACAAATGAAACTTTGGCGATTTACCAGTCCTTCAGTTTCTGTTTAGCTGGAGGTGTTTTAGTTGTTCGGGTTTGATGGAAGACTGCTGGCTCATCCCAACTTTGACTATTTCAAAATATTTTACAAAGAGCTGTGTGCCATGGTAAAATGTTTAATCATAGAAGTCATAGAATCATAGAAGTTACAACATGGAAACAGGCCCTTCGGCCCAACATGTCCATGTCGCCCAGTTTATACCACTAAGCTAGTCCCAATTGCCTGCACTTGGCCCATATCCCTCTATACCCATCTTACCCATGTAACTGTCCAAATGCTTTTTAAAAGACAAAATTGTACCCGCCTCTACTACTGCCTCTGGCAGCTCGTTCCAGACACTCACCACCCTTTGAGTGAAAAAATTGCCCCTCTGGACCCTTTTGTATCTCTCCCCTCTCACCTTAAATCTATGCCCCCTCGTTATAGACTCCCCTACCTTTGGGAAAAGATTTTGACTATCGACCTTATCTATGCCCCTCATTATTTTATAGACTTCTATAAGATCACCCCTTAACCTCCTACTCTCCAGGGAAAAAAGTCCCAGTCTGTCTAACCTCTCCCTGTAAGTCAAACCATCAAGTCCCGGTAGCATCCTAGTAAATCTTTTCTGCACTCTTTCTAGTTTAATAATATCCTTTCTATAATAGGGTGACCAGAACTGTACACAGTACTCCAAGTGTGGCCTCACCAATGCCCTGTCCAACTTCAACAAGACATCCCAACTCCTGCATTCAATGTTCTGACCAATGAAACCAAGCATGCTGAATGCCTTCTTCACCACCCTATCCACCTGTGACTCCACTTTCAAGGAGCTATGAATCTGTACTCCCAGATCTCTTTGTTCTATAACTCTCCCCAACGCCCTACCATTAACGGAGTAGGTCCTGGCCCGATTCGATCTACCAAAATGCATCACCTCACATTTATCTAAAGTAAACTCCATCTGCCATTCATCGGCCCACTGGCCCAATTGATCAAGATCCCGTTGCAATCCCAGATAACCTTCTTCACTGTCCACAATGCCACCAATCTTGGTGTCATCTGCAAACTTACTAACCATGCCTCCTAAATTCTCATCCAAATCATTAATATAAATAATAAATAACAGCGGACCCAGCACCGATCCCTGAGGCACACCGCTGGACACAGGCATCCAGTTTGAAAAACAACCCTCCACAACCATCCTCTGTCTTCTGTCGTCAAGCCAATTTTGTATCCAATTGGCTACCTCACCTTGGATCCCATGAGATTTAACCTTATGTAACAACCTACCATGCGGTACCTTGTCAAATGCTTTGCTGAAGTCCATGTAGACCACGTCTACTGCACAGCCCTCATCTATCTTCTTGGTTACCCCTTCAAAAAACTTAATATCTGAAACCTTTTCTACAAATCCAAGCCCTGCCAGAGACCAACACACCTGTTTTATATAAAACACTGTCTGGTTTTGCCTATGATGCTCGTGAGAGGTGCTCATTCCCAGGTTATAACTGGCATTAGTCACATGCACGTTTATTGAAGTTTTGGCAGGTGCTTATTGCAGTCTGAATTAGCTGATTTTTGATCTGTTCAGATCTTTATGAATTTACCCAGTTATGACAAACTTAAATGCCAAATACTGCTGACCATTGCCAATAGAGGCATCTTTGGCATGTTTTCCTTTGTTTGCTTAATGGTTTTGCATGTAATTACACTAGAAGAACAAACCACATGATGCCATAGGCACGTACAGTAAAACCATTGTGGATCCATTTGACTGGCCTCAAAGATTTAAAAAATATATATCCAATTTTTTGCCAAAAGACTGTCCAGTTCCCTCTTGAATTTGCTGGTATATTTCCACCTCTACTGCCTCCCCGGGCAGTCTGCTTCATACATTCACCACTCTCTTTGTAAAGCAGTTAAATCTAAAACGTCTGTTCACCTTCCCTTTACTGACTCCATTGCCCCTGGTTACATTGTGGTTATGTCAAACAATGTATTATGAATCAGTTTAGCTATGCCCCTTAGAAGCTCACATTTTGATCAGCTCTCCCTTGAAGCCGCCTTTCCTCCGGTGTTAAAATTCCCAGTTTCCATAATCTCTTCTGACCCTTGAATGAGGCTGAATTAGAGCGTCAGATTCTGACACCAGAGTTCCACTTTGGATTTGCAGTCACTCAGCTGTGTTCATCTCTGCAAATCTGAGCCGTGGAGGAATCAGCAGTTCCACATACTAAGGATATCGAGGTTCCTTCACTGGGTGATTTCTTCAACAAGGTCTCTGAATTTTACACAGCTTGGAAAAGAATATAGTATAGAAAACACAAAGCTTGCACTCTACGCTTAATACTTGAGAAGTAATGATAATTTTGATTCTTTTTAAAAAGAAAAAAAAAATCAATTGATGTGAGAGAGCCGTACACAATGGTCTCGGGTTTAATCCTCGGTTTTGGTAAGTTAGCCGATCTTAACTGGGGCGCCACTGGGGTCTCTAGAATTGGTTCCCTGTATTCCTGTTTCTGATTACTATCCAGTGACCCCTGCTGGAAAGGTATGTGTGTGAGAAATTATCCACTTTGGTAGGAAGAATAGAAAAGCAGAATATTTTTTATAAGGTGAGAGACTAAGAAATATTGGTACTCAGAGGGATTTGGGTGTCCTTGCACATGAATCACAAAAAGTTAACATGCAGGTACAGCAAGCAATTAGGAAGGCAAATGGTATGTTAGCCTTTATTGCAAGGGGGTTGGAGTATAAAAGAGTAAGGAGGTCTTGCTGCAATTATATATGGCTCTGGTGAGACCACTTCTGTACTTGGTACAGTTTTGGTCTCCGTACCTAAGGAAGGATATACTTGCCTTAGAGGGGATGCAGCGGAGGTTCACTAGATTGATTCTTGGGATGAGAGGGTTGTCCTATGAGGAGAGATTGAGTAGAATGGGCCCATACTAGAGTTTAGAAGAGTTGAGAGGTGATCTCATTGAAACGTATAAAATTCTTAGAGGGCCTTGCAGGGTAGATACTGAGAGGCTGTTTCCCCAGGCTGGAGAGTCTAGAACTCGAGGTCATAGTCTCAAGATAAGGCTTCAGCCATTTAGGACCGAGATGAGGAAAAATTTCTTCACTCGGGTGGTGAATCTTTGGAATTCTCTACCCCAGAGGGCTTTGAATGCTCATTCATTCTGTATATTCAAGATTGAGATCAATAGATTTTTGGACACTAAGGGAATCAAGCGATGTGGGGATAGGGCGAGAAAGTGGAGTTGAGGTAGATGATCAGCCATGATCTTTTGAATGGCGGAGCAGGCTCGAGGGGCCACGTGGCCTACTCCTCCTATTGCTTATGTTTTTATGATATTAGCTGAGAGCAGGATTGGGCTTGATTCTGATGTTGTCACATACTCCCTTCCTTGGTGAGGTGTAACAGCCTGCCACCACTCACTGTCCAAGTTCACACATGAAAAATGGCCATTTGGCTGAGGTATTGGAACGGTGCTGTCGCCTGTGGCATAAACACCAACGTTAAGAGCAAAAAATCACCACGGGGGGAAGTAGAGGAGAAATAAAAGAAAGTAAAATCATGAGACCTAGCAAAAATCACTTAGACGCCATACGTCCATCCTCAGCCCTGCTGATGTGGAAAGGTTGGTGTGTATTTCACATGCTAAAATTTAATCAGCTTCAGGTTCAAAACAGGAAAATTGGGTTCATGCTGCAAGTACAAAGTGTTTTGGGTGTTGGTACAATTAGTGGTGATAAACAGCAGAACTTGGTGTTCCCTTCCCATGGGTTTCTTTTCTTGGATTGTTCCATAGCTCTCAATGAGCCATTGGTAAACAAGAACGTGGGTCAAAACATTTGGGGCTCGATTTTGGCGTTGGGTTTCCGGCGGGTTTCCAGCGGGGGGGCCCGGAAAATCACGATATCCGGTCACGTGACCGGATCGCGACGAAATCCCGGCCACTTCCGGGTACCGCGCTGACGTGAGGGGCTGCGCGCGCAAGCCCCGCTGGTGGGAATCCCGCAGGCAATTAAAGCCAGCGGGGTTCCACTTGAGTGTACTTACCTTGCTTGTTGAGGTCAGTTAATGAGCTGAATCAGCTGTCAAAAGAGGAAGTGTGGGATTTTAGGTTCAAGGCAGTGAGCTTCACACACTGGGGGAAACAGTCTCTCTCCAACCAGGCGTGTTGCAGCCAGCAGCCTGTGGCAGGTGCCAAGGTGCACTCCACGGGGGACAGCCCTCACCCACGCAGGAGGCCACCGCGTCACATAGGGCAACCCCTGCCCCCCACCACCCCCCGCCAAGCCAGAGGACAGACCGACACGAAACCGCAGCCCCAGTCCGAGGAACCACCCACCTACCCTGCACAACCCCTCAGACCAACACCTGCCAGATGGGTGGTGTGTGGACACCCTCGGAGGACGAAGAGCATGACCAGCCCCAGCAGCCTCACAGTCCACGCCGTCCGCCGCAGAGACGTGGATCCCCCCAACACAGTGTTGTTGCACGCCCACCTGCACAGCAGGAGGGAGGGCTACCGCAGGGAGAGACGCATCGCAGAGGGCACTACCCTCGCCACAGGGTCCATAGACCGAGGCGCAGCTCCCCGGACCTCTCCGAGCAGCAGTGCACAGGGAGGCGCAGATTCGCTCGACATGTAGTCGTGGAGATCTGCAGGCTCTTTCATGCCGAGCTGCTCCTGGCTGGCCCCAGCACCAACTGCTTACCTGTCGCTGTCAAAGTCACCACTGCCCTCCACACCTTCTCCTCCACATCCGTCCAGGGTGCAGCCGGCTACACCGCCGATGTCTCTCAGTCGTCTGCGCGGACGAGCCCTGCAAATACACCTGCACCTACTCTGCAGTAACACGATGGGTGGCATCAGTGGTGGGTCCTCATAGTGATACCCAGGAGCTGGCATTATTGGACACAACGGACAGGATTCGCGGAGACATGGCAGTGGTGGTGTCAATATAATGTGTGCTGTTTGTTGCTCTGAAATTCAACATAGGTAACACCCATGACAAACCCTCAGACACCCTTGTGCACCCCCTTCATGCTCACGACACGTTTGCCTTACGCTGCCTACTGCACATATGTGATGCATGCCCTGTGGCTGCAGCACAGGTGGTGGCAGGTTGAGTGAGGCTGGCCGTGAGGGAGATGCACGAGAGGGTGAGTATGGGATGGAGCAATGAGATTGTATGAGGATTGGGTTGCGTGTTAGTGGCAGGATGAGTACTGGCGAGGTGAGTAGGTGGAGGTAAGATGAGGATGGGGTTTGAGTGGGTATGAAGGGTGATATTACAGAATAGTGTTGGCGGTGCCGAAGGAGATGTGGGGTGGGGGCAGTGTTGTGGCAGACGGTGTGTAGGGGAAAGACTTCGTGTTCTCACTGCGGCTGACCTACTGCGGTCATTGCAGCGCCTCCTGCACTGTAAGCAGGTGGGCCATATGTTGGTGGCGCAGGTGACCCCATCTGCCACCTCGAGCCAGGCCTTCTTGGTGACAGAGGCAGGCCGCTTCCTCCCGCCCGCCGGGTGGAAGATCTGTGTCCTCCCCCTCCTCCTCACCCCATCTGATGATACCTGGGGTGAGGCATCATTAAACTGGGAGCTGCCTTCCCCTTGGGCTGCTCCATGCTGCAATTTGTCCCATTGGTTGCAGCATCTGTCAGTGGAGGACTGCCCCTTTAACTAGAGAGCCTCCAGCTGACAGATCGTACTGCGCATGCGCAGCCCGACCGACGCGCAGGCCAGCGCCGTGGACCCCGGAGGAGCAGGTAATTGATTCCTATTAGTGTGTTGCCTGCTACGATCGCGCGGGCAACCCACTAATTTCGCCGAGCATGTTGACCACGCTCCCGGAGGACCACGCGCTGGGAACCCGCAGGCCTGCTAAATTCGAGCCCTTGGTGTTTCTAAGAAATTCACTCTTAGAAGGAAGATCCAACCTCAAGACACATTGTTGAATAGCATTTACTGTAAGGATTTTTCTAATTACACTCATATCTAATTAAGTTTGAGTGGTATTACGGTAAAAAGTTGTTGCATCTCTACCATTTTAAAGAGTATCTTTATCACAACTTGTAGTTTTTACTAGTTTGAATTACATACCTCATAGTATTTTTCACATTGCATAATACAGCAGCTGTGATTTTTAAACCAAGTTTAGTGTTCAAGTGTTCGCTCACTTTTGTTTATTCCTATTACAGGGAAGCGCTAAGAAGAGGAAAAATGCAAGCAGTTCAGGGGCTGCACATTAACTTCAAAGAATGCAAAGCAAATATCATTGATTGCTTTTTTTGATCTATGAAAGTGCATTTTTTTGCTTATTTTTGTTTGATTATTGAATGATCTGAATTTATTAATCGTGTAAAAGATTGTTCTAGATTAGCAGGAGTTTTACAATAAAATGAATGGAAATTCTGCAGAGATGGGTCCTGGTTGTGGAGTGCTTTTATTATTTGCATACTTCTCGGTAATGCCAGAAAATAATACTTATCAAGTATTAGTCAGGATCAACATTTCCTAAAAAAAAATCTTTTGATGTCACTGCTTTTCAAGTATTTTGTTTCAAAGTAGATTGAAAGTTGTTAAATATATGTTGCTGTGATTATTTGGAATTCTTCCATGCCGTGTTCCAGCAGGGGTAAAACGGTGACGGGGTGGAGAAGATGTGGTACCCCAGTAAGTATGAAAGGCTGGTATGTCTGTTAGCGGTCACTGGTTATGCTGTGGTATCTGGTAGCTACAGACCAGATACTGTGATATGAATTCATTCGACATCCTGCACAAAAATGAAGAACAAAACTGCTTTCATGTTTTCCTTCACCAGCTCGAGGACCAGGGCGAAAGTGAAGTTTTGTAAAATGCCTCTTCTTGATCAGATTCCCCTAGAGTATATTATTTTAAAAAACCATTCAAATATCATCAACCTGCTTGATAAAATGATTGAGATAAGACTTCAGCTCTTCAAATTAAACCCCATTTTTTTTTCACGGCTAGAATCTGACCTACACAACCCTCGCAAGTGACTATTTATACAAGTGATCAAGATATAACCTTTTTAGAAGCCATAATGATGGGTCATAAAACGTTGCAGTAAAGAACAAGTTAACAAAAGTGTTGTGGAGGTTTATAGAGATCTTTTTCCTCCGGGGGCCTGTGGGAAGGATCTAACCTTTCCTTAAGTGGAGGGGACAAGCGATGATCGCGGAGATCCTGGCTAGAATGGACATGATGACCTTTTATACAAAACATAAAATTCAGAGTGTTGGTTTTTGCTTTTCAGTTTCACTTCCTCTCCGTGCTGAACTAATCCTCAAAAAACACAACACGTAATACAGTGCAGCTATAAGATCCAAATCCAATCCTCAACGATTAGTCTTCCATGTTTTTGTAATGTTATCAAAGATATTGTTAAGACTAAAAGTACTCACTGGTTTAGCAACAGTCACATAATTATGGTAACCCCATATAATGTCATGTATGGTTTGGCATCAAGTTTGTGCAGTGCTTAGTATTTTTCTGTAGACGGTTCATGCTCATTTCAGTTTTCAATATACTTGTCACTAGCTTGCATGATGTTACTTGCTCATTTTTTTTTTCACAGAAACCCTGTGTGTTGTGTTTTTGGAGGGATAATTTAGTGCTAGGAGGAAGTGAACCAGTTCCAGAACAGATGAAGTTCTGTGGAATTCTAACTGCTGGGGATGCAGGTTACATCTCTTGTATAATAGCTGTGCTTACTTGGAATGAGATGCCTTGATGGACCAGACCAAGAATTTGAGCATTATATATGCTGCGGGCCATGTATTTTCTGGCTGGGTGTAGCCAGATAGATTGTATATTTAAACTTCTGTATCAACGTAAAGGATATTTTAGAAAATTACTGTTCAGTTTTTCATAATGTTAAGGGAACTGTCTGTTTTACTTTAACTAAGACTTTTGCAACTGAAGGGCATAGCTGGACTGTTTATGCCTGGTCTTTTCAATTGCAGGACTCACTTTCACAATTCACTATGCCTTCACTGTTCTCCAATCTAAATTCCTAATTTATAAGACAAACAAAAAAAAAACACACACACAGTCGCACCAGTACTGCAATAATATTAAACTTCACAACAGTTACAATACAGTCCTCAGTTTTAGGCACATCCTTTACAGTATGACAGTCAGGGCCAAAGGCCAGCAGAGCAACTGAATGACCACACACAATTGCTGTATCTCTGAACAGTGGTTATCATCATTCGGGCCCACATTGCATTTGTTTAAAACATAATTACAAATAAGAAACACCTACTCCTTACCCATTGTAAATAAGCACTACATATTGGCTGCTTGTGGCCCGCTTGGTGTTTAAATGTGTTATCACACCCATTCTGTTTATCTTCCTTGAAAAGGGTTCTTCCTCTTCTCTTGAACTCATGTTTTTCTCATTCCAATTTTATTAACTTTGCTCTCCATATACTGCCTACAATTTCTTGGTTAAGAGGGGAAGTAGGTAATATGTAACCAGACCTCTGTTGCTCTATAACTAGCCTTTAACAAGTGCACGAAAGTAGCCTGGGTGACTCCACATTTCTTCCACCCAGTGCAGGGCTAGCCCAGGGAATTTTCCTGACGTGGAATTGTGGAGATAATAGTTCATGGTGCAGAACTATTTCACCTGAAGATTATTTTCTTTGCAATAATTCTAAAATGTGTAAGTGCATAACATTATTTTCTGTTCGTTTACTGCTGAATGACCATTAGGTTCCCACCCTGTAGGTGCAGATTTCAGCCTCTGCCTCAAACTGGCCACAGCATTCCGCCTCAGATATGGGCGGGCTTTGGGGAAGGGTGAGCAAGGAGAAAGCAAACAGGGCTTCCATCAGTACCATGTGAGTTGTGGCTCCTGCCTGCTGATAAATGGTGGCACAGTAGTGGGCATTTAAAAAAATTGTTTGACCAAAGTGTGGGGCTAAAGCCCAAAATGTAGGACACTATTCTGGTCAAAAACAGTAAGAGAGAAATGAGCGTTGACGTGACTATTCCAACGATCTCCTGGCCGGCCTTCCGTCTTCCACCCTCCTTAATATTAAACTTATCCAAAACTGCTGCCGAACTCGCACCAAGTTCCATTAATCCATAACCCATCACCCTGTGCTGGCTGACCTACATTGGCTTCCTGTGCGCCTCAATTTTTAAAATTCTCATCCTCGCCTCTCCCTATCTCTTTAACCTCCTCCGGCACCTACAACCGCCCCCTGATGGCCTCTTGTGCATCCCCAACGTCCTTCACCCCATCATTGGTGGCCGTACCTTCAGCCATCTGGGCCCTAAGCTCTGGAATTCCCTCCCTAAACCTTGCTGCTTCTCTAACTCTCTCTCCTCCTTTAAGACACTGCTTAAAATCTACCTCTTTGACCAAGCAACTGTCCGAATGTCTCCTTTGGCTCAACGTCAATGTTTGTCCGATTACGCTTCCGTGAAGCCCGCCGTGGGACGTTTTGCTACTTTAAAGACACTATATAAAATGCAAGTTGTTTTTGAAGTAGTGATCAGGATGGGTTTTAAAAGTTTGTAGATTGTAGGAGGAAGGGCAAACTGAGGCAGGTGAAGAGCGCCCGAATTCTGAGGTGCTGGGATAAAATAATTAGAGATGGACGGGATGATTCCTGATTTCAACACAATGAGGATACAGGAAGGAGGGAAAAGCATAAATCCGCATCCTGAACTAAATTATATTTCATTTCTAAATTACATATAAATTCTAAAAGGACATAGACCTGATTATCCTGGAGGACACACGGAAACCAAAGAGGGATGTGCAAATGGTAGAAACCAGAATAATGACTAGTTTAAAGCAGATGGTTTGATTGTATTTCACAAGGTAGGGGGAAGACTATTGTACTGATTTTTCCAGAGCTTCATTACTTAGAGGCCACAAGATGTTAACTGAATTTTTTTTAGTTCTTTGTTGTGCTGTCATTAAACCTAATATCACTTTGATGCCGATTTGGTTGCACTCTTAGGAATGTATCTGTGTAGATATGTGTGTGTAATATATACAATATGTGTGGATGTTTGTGTGTGTTGAGATATGTGTATGTAGATGTCTCGATCCATAGATACCAGGCTCTACTCGACATTTCAGTCAGTAACTGCATTTGTTTTAAAAAAAACAGGACGAGAGGAACAGAATGAAAGGAGAAAAGGGGTTTGGCAAAGAAGGTTCAAAGGTTGAAAATAGACTTTCATCCTTATCCTAATAAAAATATACATTGAAATCATATGCTATGAGCTCTTTAATCAACTGGTACAAAGAGGGTCATTGTACTTGTATACAGAATACAAACCCTTGTATATACTTAAAGTACTTATTAACTAAAGGGGGTTTGACACTCTTCCGTGTTAGTAAATGCACTCCTTCCGTCGCCCTCTACTAGTGTGGTCCTTTCACTGATGCCTGACACGTTCTTCTAAACCAAACACCACTTTGGTCTAGCTGAATGAACTTCAAAGTGCCTGGAGAAACCCCCTGTGTTCCTGGCACTTGCCATTGTCTTGCAGCCTGGCTCTCTTTTTCCCTGAGGTCTAATTACTTCCAACTGCTCACAGCGCTTTGAAGTGGCGAGCATGCTCAAAGCACCTGCCACAATCTGTAAAGTGCAGGTGGGGGGAAAAGCAGCAAGACAGGCTGAACTCTCTCACCAGGCCCTCCATGCTGGACTACTGCTGGGCTCATGTAATCCCCCTTCCATGAGTTAACAGGACTTAACAGTATTTTTAAAATCTAAATTAGCTAGTTCTGATACGTTCTTATAACACTGCACACTGCAGGATATTTTGTTTGCATGCAGGCAATACTGACATTTATATGTAGTCATTCCTTCCCAGAATACAGAATTTTACAACAGCCTTACAATTGCTTTTATTAATATTTAATTGCAGCATTTTGGTCAAAAATTGTTGCAGTGTAGTGTAATTGTTTTATTGCTTGTAAGCTGTAAGGATATGTTTTTGGGGAAATTCAGAGACAACTGGTAAATTGCCCATGGGGTTGCCCACAGTCAGTTGATGAGCGAGTTGGGAAAGACTTAAGGAAATTGCTCCACAGAGCCACCTTGTGCCCACAGCCCACAACTACACTGTGACAATTGACATACTAAAATGTAAATGGTAAATATGAACAGAAAAGCATGACCGATAATTGTGACAGCATGAAATAAGGTTTGTGGACAAGAAGTACATGCCCCACACTATTTTTAACATATAGATGATCTAATTTCACTGTTCCCTTAAAGAGGGACATTGTTCTTTTTGGCGAATGTTAGCCAGACATCTCCTATCAAAGCCTACTCTATAAATTGCATTACCACAGGTCTTTAGAAATGTTTTTGCTGCAGTGGATGAGAGATACTGTAATGCAGAATATTGCAGTGGCTTTGGTAATACTGTACTTATCTGAGCCAAAAGGTTGTGGTTTAAGTCCCACTCTACAACTGAAGCACACAACATAGGCTGACACTACAACATAGTACCTTGGTACCGAGGGAGTACAGGATGGTAGGAGGTGCTGTCCTTTGGAATGAAATGTGAAACCAAAACCTGTTCAAATGAATGTTGAAGATACCATAGCACTACTTGAAGAGGAGTAGAAAGTTCTCTTGGTACTCTGGCCAACATTACACTCTGAATAACAAAATAAATTAACTGATCATCGTCATCACTGCTGCTTGTAGGACTGCTGTGTGTTGAATGGCTGCTGTGTTTGCTTGTATGACAAAACCTTTAAAGTAATTCATTGTACATGATATGCTTTGGGTCATCCTGAGAGACATTAGGTGTAATACAAACTCTATATTAAAAAAAATAATGAAGCATAATTGTTGCGATGATGTATTAGTACAGTCTGTATTCTCAAAGCTGTTAAAACAAACTATTGTATCACATAGTTTTAAACAATTTTACAACACCAAGTTATAGTCCAGCAATTTTATTTTAAATTCACAAGCTTTCGGAGGCTACCTCCTTCCTCAGGTGAATTTAAAATAAAATTGCTGGACTATAACTTGGTGTTGTAAAATTGTTTACAATTGTCAACCCCAGTCCATCACCGGCATCTCCACATCATCACACAGTTTTGTCATTGTGTAAAGTCAACAGTGCCACTGCAAACAAGATGCAAGTAGAGACTGTTAATTTTCAGCAGGAATTAAACTATTTTAGAGGATACATTTTTTAAAAAAGTGAGTGAAAAGAGAATTTAACTATTTCTCTGTGAAATTGGCTGGAATTCAGGACTTTTTTTTAAAACAGGACATTAACATGAGGATGTTGGGTATGAAACTTCTTTACATTCCAACTGGTAGTAGCATCAGGAACTCCCTGATCAGGTGTTGTAGAGGTTGCGCCATCGATATAAATGTCCTTACACTGCACCAACTATTTTCAACAGTCCCCCTGCCCTTCCCACACACACAAACAAACCACAGTGATGTAAATCTCCATTTTTCACAGTATTATTGTTAAATTCCTGATGCTTATTGAATAAAATATTTCTTCTCTTCCCCCCCCCCCCCCCCCCCACATTAGGTGATTGGCAAGGGCAGTTTTTTATGCAGTGGACTGATGCTCATTGGAAACTGACTGTTATACTTATTTTAATTCAGACTCCAGGAGACTTTTAAATAATTTCTCCAGGCTAATTTCAACCCCAGATTCTTAAGTGAACCAAGTGATCTAACCCGCTGTATGAAGCGATTAAAAGGAATTTATAATTCTGCACTTGGCATACTTCTTGAATAACCCGAAGGCTTTCTGTAATGCACAGCTCCAAAAAGGTTTGCATTATGTGATGTGTATTTGGATTACGTAGTATTTGTGACTCAATTTTGAGTGTCCACTCAATCCTTTCACTTTACTTTTTGATTATCCATAAAATTTTATAGCTGAGAAGTGTGAATTTAAAGCATGCAACACAATAATAACTGCAGCAGTGATTCCAAAACAGGTGCAATAATAAACAGCTAACTGCAATGACTAACTGCCATATACGGTCTGCTATAACCAGAATGGGATGGCAAAAGGAGTTCTGTTGTTTAAATATTGGTGTAAAAGCACATGTACATATTATTGAACAAGCAGTTTGTTTTGTTGCTAAATAACTGAAACCAAGTTTCCTTCCATCACTGCTCAATGATGGCAAGTTGCATCAGTTTAGCTGGTTTAAATTCCAGCAATATTTTTACCTACACTGGTAGGTCCTAAAGACTTGATTCTTCCCAACCTGTGCTTAAGCTTCCTGGATTTGGGTAACTGGGGTGTGTCCCTACCAGGAAAGACTGTGCACTACATATAGAGCAAGCAGAAACTCTTACCTGGGTGAAGTTCTTCTAAGTTTGATTGGGAGACTCTTAAGCATGGTGATAATGCTTACATCATCAGACAGCTACAAAAAGGTTGATTTGGCCATTATGTCTATTTATATACCCATGTACTGACCTCCAATCATTTTTAAATCCAAGTCCCAGGCTGCATTTTAAAATACAATGGGGAAGGAGAATGGGAAAGTTGGAATGCACAGAATGAGGACTCTGAGATTTACTTTTTTAATTAGTCGTTCTCTCTGGAGTAGGGGCCAGTATGTCAAAGTGGTGCATTTGAGGACCAGCAGCCTCCTGAAAAACATGGCCTTATTTACAGCCAAGTCCACACGATAATACAGTACAAATGTGGGTTAGTCCACACCATCATCTGACCTGACCAATTAAGGCTAGGTTGCAGCAGTCTGTGCAGTTAGCTTTAATAACCCCAGATTAGGTAGTGGAAAAGCAGACAAGATTCTGGCTTTTGAGCAACAGCTGGTGACCCCTGCAAGAAACTGTATGTGAGAGGACAGGTATCACACTCATTCATTCATGGGGTGTGGGTGTCACTGGCCAGGCCAGTATTTATTGCCCATCCCTAATTGCTCTTCAGAAGGTGGTGGTGAGCTGCCTTCTTGAACCGCTGCAGTCCATGTGGTGAAGGTTCTCCTACAGTGCTGTTAGGTAGGGAGTTCCAGGATTTTGACCCAATGACAATGAAGGAACGGCGATATATTTCCAAGTTGGGATGGTGTGTGACTTGGAGGGGAACGTGCAGGTGGTGTTGTTCCCATGTGCCTGCTGCCCTTGTCCTTCTAGGTGGTAGAGGTCGCGGGTTTGGGAGGTGCTGCAGTGCATCCTGTGGATGGTACACACTGCAGCCACGGTGCGCCGGTGGTGAAGGGAGTGAATGTTTAGGGTGGTGGATGGGGTGCCAATCAAGCGGGCTGCTTTGTTTTGGATGGTGTCGAGCTTCTTGAGTGTTGTTGGAGCTGCACTCATCCAGGCAAGTGGAGAGTATTCCATCACACTCCTGACTTGTGCCTTGTAGATGGCGGAAAGGCTTTGGGGAGTCAGGAGGTGAGTCACTCGCAGCAGAATACCCAGCCTCTGACCTGCTCTTGTAGCCACAGTATTTATATGGCTGGTTCAGTTAAGTTTCTGGTCAATGGTGACCCTCAGGATGTTGATGGTGGAGGATTCGGCGATGGTAATGCGTTTAATGTCATGGGGAGGTGGTTAGACTCTTGTTGGAGATGGTCCTTGTCTGGCGCAAATGTTACTTGCCACTTATCACTCCAAGCCTGGATATTGTCAGGTGTTGCTGCATGCGGGCACGGACTGCTTCATTATCAGAGGGATTGCGAATGGAACCGAACACTCTGCAATCATCAGCGAACATCCCCATTTCTGACCTTATGATGGAGGGAAGGTCATTGATGAAGCAGCTGAAGATGGTTGGGCCTAGGACACCGCCCTGAGGAACTCCTGCAGCAATGTCCTCGGGCTGAGATGATTGGCCGCCAACGATCACTACCATCTTCTTTTGTGCTAGGTATGACTCCAGCCACTGGAGAGTTTTCCCCTGATTCCCACTGACTTCAATTTTACCAGGGCTCCTTGGTGCCAGACTCGGTCAAATGCTGCCTTGATGTCAAGGGCAGTTACCCTCCCCTCACCTCTGGAATTCAGCTCTTTTGTCCATGTTTAGACCAAGGCTGTAATGAGGTCTGGAGCCGAGTGGTCCTGGCGGAACCCAAACTGAGCATCAGTGAGCAGGTTGTTGGTAAGTGCCGCTTGATAGCACTGTCGACGACACCTTCCATCACTTTGATGATTGAGAATAGACTGATGGGGTGGTAATTGGCTGGCTGGGTTGGATTTGTCCTGCTTTTTGTGGACAGGACATACCTGGGCAATTTTCCACATTGTTGGGTAGATGCCAGTGTTGTAGCTGTACTAGAACAGTTTGGCTAGAGATGCAGCTAGTTCTGGAGCACAAGTCTTCAGCACTACAGCCGAGATGTTGTCGGGGACCATAGCCTTTGTTGTATCCAGTGCACTCCACCGTTTTTTGATATCATGTGGAGTGAATCAAATTGGCTGAAGACTGGCTTCTGTGATGGTGGGGCTCTCGGGAGGAGGCCGAGACAGATCATCTACTCAGGACTTCTGGCTGAAGATGGTTGCAAACACTTCAGCCACTTTTGCACTCACGTGCTGGACTCTGCCATTGTTGAAGATGGGGATGTTTACAGAGCCTCCTGCTCCCGTTAGTTGTTTAATTGTCCGTCACCATTCACAATTGGATGTGGCAGGACTGCAGAGCTTTGATCTGATCTGTTGGTTGTGGAATCGCTTTGCTCTGTCTATAGTGTGTTGCTTCTGCTGTTTAGCATGCATGTAGTCCTGGGTTGTAGTTTCACTAGGTTGGCACGTCATTTTTAGGTGCTGCTCCTGGCATGCTCTTCTACATTCCTCATTGAACCAGGGTTGATTCCCTGGATTGTTGGTAATGGTAGAGTGAGGAATATGCCGGGCCATGAGGTTACAGATTGTGCTGGAATACAATTCTGCTGCTGCTGATGGCCCACAGCGCCTCATGGATGCCTAGTTTTGAGCTGCTAGATCTGTTCTGAATCTATCCCATTTAGCACGGTGGTAGTGCATGGTACTGAAGAATGTTTGGTCCTGGGGTAAAGTTCTACAGGTGCCAAATCAAAAACCTTTAGCAGTGGAATTGGGGAGAAAAGTGGCTCAAAAAATTGAACATCTATAGTTATTGCTGTTGCTGGATGATAAATTTCGAGGAGATCTGTTAATGCTAATTGGTAGCAGGAATACAGATGTTCCACCAGCCTCTTTGTATATTTTGATCAAGTGTCTTGTCCCCATAGGACGTGGGCTTCTTAGTTCTACCTACAAACAATAGAGTGACCTCTGTAACTGCACATGAGATTTAGGTGAAGCAGGATAAAAGAATAGAACTAAAAGCTACACAATGGAGACTTGCACACTGTTAAATAATTAGATAAATAATTAGCCAAGTGAAAAAGTTGCAAGCCCATTAGGGTGTTAGATCTGCTGGTGAATAAACATATGAATATTATTCTGCATGATCATCTTTAAAATAACAAAAAATTATAAATGTTACACCCTGCCATGGATACCAGATATGGTAATGTCTGAGCATATGGAATGTACTGAAAAACTATTTTTCTGTGGGTGTTCTGTGGTTTAATGATGGTAACAGTGTAGTTGCTGAGGGAACATTTGGTGTTTACTGCATGTTTTTCCTTGTGCTAGGATTAAGACGAGTTAGCTTATTTTAAATTTTAAAGTTCAGGGGTATCGGGGCTGAATCAGACTAATGTGAAAATAGTTCACAATGGGGGTTACTTCTTGTGTCCATTTTAAAAAATCATATATACTTTTTGCTGGAAATTTACGGTGGCAGTTGAGTTACAGCCCAGTTAATTGTGCTATCTGAGGCAAGAATAGTGTGGTGCGACGTATAAAGGTCATTGAAGCTCCCAGGTAGGATCAAGCCCACAAGAAGCCGCCTTTAGCTGGAACATTAGTGCACATGAATAAATGCTTGAGAAGGGAGAATTGCTGTGAAATCAGGTTAGTTAACCATTTGTTTGCTGAACAGGTTTAGTTTTTAATTTTCTGCCAGAAACAGGAATCAGAGGGTGGTCTTATTCCAAACTCCCTTCTGAGGGAGGATGAGAAACCAACTGTCACAGGATTACATGGAGCTGGACTTTTTCAGCAGCTATAGGGATTTCATTGTCAGGAAAGATGATGGGCCAGCATTTGCATGCACCTGTTGGCCCCTGCTAATGAGGTGCTCCCCCACTGACCCTGCCAGATCAGGATTGCTACCCAAGCAAATTCGGGGCTGAAAACCAAAAATACTCCACACAAACCCCCCCCTACGGGAGACTTGCAATATATAGGAGTGCAAAAAGAAAATGGTGGTAAAAATAATAGAAACACTGATAAGTGTAAGAAAAGAGAATCAGTAAAATAGCCTGAAATTATAACAATTAACTTCTGTTTTAATTTATTTGTACAAAAATGTACATCTTGGTTACAATAGGCACACAAAGTAAATGATTCTGATGTCAGCATTGATGGTTCTGTTTTAGCTTTAGTCGTGTCCTGTACTATACACCGAGCCTTCACCTAGGTTTCTCAGTAACCACGCCTTTGAATGTTTAACACGAGATTACAAATTGGTGTTTGTTAAATCTTGGCTTCAAGGCAACTGTCTTAAGCTTTTTCGATGGCGTCTTAAAAATAAAACTGATCCACCTGGGGTCCAAAGTGTGAAACCCTATAGTTTAAGGGCATGAATCTATATTCTGCCCCACTATGATACAACGTATTGTTACACCCACCAGTTACATCTCTTCGAATGTGTACATGTTTTAAAGAAAAAAATATCATTTTGGATTTAATGATACAGTAACATCAGAATACTGAATCGTTCTGGTAATGAGTAAAGAAACAATAGTTTATATAGAATAGCTACACACAAATATATATCCATCGTATTTGAATTGTGAACAAATATAACCACTTGTAATCCCATAGGTTCTATTACAGATGACAAATGGTTTCAATAAATGTATTGCACAGGAAGCACCATATCGTTCTCTCATTGGTTAATTGTTATAGATCGGCACCACCTAGTGGAAACAAGTCAAATCCTAGAAATCCAAAAGCTGCAAAGAACAAGAAAAACATCTTAAAATACAAAAACAAACTACGGTGGAAGCTTAACATTTCAAACAGCAAAATGAAATGTAATACTTGTCATTTCAACAAGGATGGAAATTGATCAGCGCTGTGGAGGCTGTCAACAGGATCACTGGAGGTGAGCACATGTTCCCTTCCACACTCACCACTGTAGTTGGTCAGGGAACATTTCTGGTTTCTGCTCTCTGCTCTGTTCTGTCAGTTTATTATATATCATTACAACAGTACTGCAATCAGTACTAAAATTCAGGGTCATTTAAAGCTGACAGCAAAGGTGGACATTCACCCTGTTATTTATTTGCCAGACCAATCCAAAAGTAATCCTACTGACCCACGCTCTCCCCACTGGCCTGTGTCTTCCTCTGTTTCAAATGTTTATCCACTTTGCCTTCAAAGATGTCATGGTCTCTGTCCCACCCATTCCCAGTGGCAAAACTTTCCAATACTCCAACAACCATTTGTATAAAAAATGTTTTTCCTAACCCCTCTCCTTACTCTTAGTAATAATTTTAACTTGATGGCCTCTCCTGCCTTCCCAGAGGGTTGTCCTTCCCTATTCACCCACTCAAACCCATCATAATTGTTTTCATAAAAAACTCAATTTAGTCAATTTCTCTACTCCAATAGAAATAGTCTTTCATCGCAACTAGTTTTTCAGCCCTGGTGAATCTCTGTTCTCAATGTTCTATGGTTTTAATATCTTCTGTAATGAGGTACCCAAACTTGTACAGTGTCCTAATCGTTGCCTCGTACAAATATATCACATTACTCTTGTACTCCATTGCCCTTGACAGCGAGTACTGAAGAGGAACTTCACAGCCAAGCACAAATACCAGTCCTCCCCAAATGCACGCTTTCAGTGGAGGGTGCCAGATAGCAATCAGGAGTGGGAACTCTGGCTGATTTTTTTCCTCCCTATTCCAGGGGTACAGAGGCTTGTGTGTAGCATTCTTGCTGGGAATGCACAGCTCAAAGATTGAATCTGCCATCTACTGGATGTATACAGCTCAATTCCTCATGGACTTGTCTGAGCCAGGGGAAACATAAAACTCAAGAAACGGCTGGAATATTTGCCTACATCCTTTTCTAGTGACTTTAAAAAAAAAGTATAGTTTAGCTTCAAGAAAAGAATGTGTAATGCCAGGATTAATAGAGAAGACTCTCTTCATTAGGTATAATTGCTCATTCTCATCATTCTAATGATTTTGTGCTGTACCTTTTCCATGATTCTGATATACTTCCTATAATGGGATGCCAGAACCACTCAATACCCCCTAACTGTAGCCTAACCAACATCCTCTATAAATTCATCATTTCCTTTTTATATTAAATATCCCATGGATTTAAAACCTAGATTCACTTGTGCCTTTTTAAAAAAAATGTTTTTTCTACCATCCATTCTACTTTTACAGAACTATGTACCTCGATGCCGACATCTATTCCTCCACTACTTCCTCTTCCCCCCAACAATGTAGTTCACATTTCCCTGAACTGCATCTGCCATTTATATACCCACTGTTATGGTGTCTATGCTCTCCTGAATGCTTCCTAAGTTTCCATACCCCCTAATTTGGCATCAGAAAACTGATACCTCGGCTCATTTCCAATCATTTATGGAACTAGGGGGTTCCTGGGGCACAACATGATCCACTTTTTCAAGCAATCCGGGCCGGGGGGGGGGATTTACCCCTACACTGTGCCATGGCCATCTCTCGACCTGTGTAGCTACATTCCCTTTAATACCACATGCCTTCATTTTCGCAAGTCTCTACTGTGACACCTTATCACAAACATCTTCTGAAAATCTAAACACCCACCATATTTCCTTCGTCTATACAATATGATTTCTTCAGTTGAATTAATCAAGCATGACTTGCCTGTTATAAGCCCAGGACTTCCTAATTTCACCCCAAATTGTGGATTGATCATTACTAAATGCTCAGCATCCAACTGGGCTCAATCTCCACTTTCAAGTGATGCTGGACAATTGATGGAACTTTCAGGAAACTAAACAGTGGGATTTTGTTTGTTCCACAGGAAAGATTTTGACTTGATGGTTTTGGCAGCAGCATTTTCTCCCCATTAACAGACTTCACTTAAAAATAGAATCGTGTGTTAAGGACTGACCTGCCATGGTATATTTATAATGGTAAGTCATCTGGCAAAATACACTGCTCCAAATGATGGTATAAGAGCAGAGTGTTGAAGGCACGTCGTTCCTTGTCGCTTGTGTGTTCTATTTAACTGTTGCATGCAAGCAGCTGTTCATGTAGTTAGTCAAATTGAGTAGAAAACATGGTGATGGAAAAGGAGCTGCAACAATTAAGATTTTTATAAAGAAAGACTTGCATTTATATAGCGCGTTTCAAGACCTCAGGACGTCCCAAAACATTTTACAACCAACGAAGTACATTATTGAAGTGTAGTCACTGTTGTAGGAAAGACAGCAGCCAATTTGCACACAGCAATGTGATAATGACCAGAATAGTGTATTATCAGTGGTTGTAAAATGCTTTGGGACGTCCTGAGGTCATGAAACGCGCTCTATAAATGCAAGTCTTTCTTTATAAAAACCTTAATTGTTGCAGCTCCTTTTCTATAACCATGTTTCGTACTCACTTTGGCCAACTATATGAACACCTTCTTGCATGCAACAGCTAAATAGAACACACAAGCGATTAGGAATCATGTATTAAGTTAAAATAGTCAGAGACTTGGAGTTCCACCCATGTAAAATTTTGATGTGTACTTTGACAGAAGAGAAACGTTTTTATAGTTTCTCTTGCAAGTCAATATCTATGCCTATCTTTACAAGTATTTTTCTAAACCTTGATGTGATTGTTGTATAAAGTTGCTTTCCCAATCCTTATTTTAGTATGAAGAATCTGTGCTCCTTTTACTCGAAAGGGAAACATTCTTGCTGTGTGCATGAGAGATTCTACTCAATATATAAAAGATAAGTTGCCATTATTCCTGATTCAACATGATATGCACGTCCCATTCAGGCTGTGTAGTTCTGCCCATTTCAGCAGCTGTAACCTTATATGCAAGCTGCTTGACATACTGCAGATTAAAAATGGTCGTCTGAACAAGTTGATATAACCAGATCATTTTCTTGGAAAGAAACTGCCCATTACATAAGTTTTGATTTTAATTAAAGCAGCTTTTTCTTTAACCTTTTCCGCACCCACAATCTGTAAACTTCAGTTACATACCAGCTGGGGCAAAACCTTCTCAAAATGGTCAATGTCCCCTGACTTAGAGTCTTCAGAAAATGCCTGTCTGGCTGTTCGTGCTGCTGCCTCTAGATGCAATACAATTATAGAAACAGGTTGCATATTAAAATAAGTGTGTAACAAAGACATCACAACACAAGCTTTGGAACTTTTATGCCACTAGTATCAGCACAAGTGCTTGCAGGACAGGTACAGGAGAACTGCCTTTACTCTGCTGACTAAGTGTAATTTCCAATTAGTATTGAATTAAGAGGAGCCCTAATCTGTGGGTTGCAACAGCAAACTTGCATCAACAACCTCCATTTATAGAACACCTTTCCTGCAGAAAAACATCCCAAGGTGTTTCATAGGAGCATAAATCAGACAAATATTGACACCAAGCCTAAGAGGAGATATTATGACAGATTACTAAAAGCTTGGTCAAAGCAGACATAGGTGATATTACAGAGATGGAAGTAGTCAGTCTTAGTAATGAAGATATAGGGTCGGAAGCTCAGCTCAGGGTCAAATAGGATGCCGAGGTTGCAAACAGTGGCCAGAGAGGGGGATGGAATCAGTGGTGAAGGAGTGGAGTTTGTGGCGGGAGCTGAAGACAATGGTTTTGGTCTTCACAATGTTTAACTGGAGGAATCCAGGACTGGCTGTCAGACAAGAAGTCTGATAACACTGAGGTAGTGGAGGGGTCGAGAGAGGTGGTGGTGAGGTACAGCTGGGTGTCATCAGCGTACATCGTATCTTCAGATGACATTGAAATTTTCACAGAGGAGATATTCATCCCATCAGGTAAAGGCTGGATTTGAGCAAAAGGTCCTAGAAATTATAGGTATTTAACTAAAGTTATATTTGAATGTAAATGAATAGTACATTAGAATTCCATACTTGCACCATACGCGGTAGGAGTGTATCCAAACTCCACTTAAAGCGAAAAGAGGTTACAAAAAAAAGTGAGTATAACAAGCTCATGTGTCTGGACTGCTGGGATCGGTTTAAAATTGTTCAATTAGTTTGTGATAAAAATGTTCATGTAACTGCTGAAGTTTCATTTCATCCATTGCTGTAGTTTAAATGCAATTTTAAAAGTGAAAAAAAGTTCATACAAACTTCTATCCTCACTGCACCCTAAAATGGAGCGAATAATTTGGTTGCTGAAGTGCAACCAAAGCCAATTCTTCCCTCCCCTGACCCTCTGTTTAATTGGTTGAACAACTCACCTACAGTTGGTTTCAAAACTCGATAAATTGTTTATTATTCTTGGTTTGTTTGAGTTTTACTGCCCTATACCTTGTGATTAATAAGGTTTTAACATGCTAATCCCATCCGAATGCATTGCACACAAAGTCCACTGCAATTGCTTAGCTTTACATGCTTACCTACAACAAATATTTTTAGCATTTCAGACATAATGATGACAGCATCGCCGCTGACTGCAAGTAAACAGAGAATAAGGTATTCAGTACTTTGTCCACGTTTCTTTTTAAAATGTCATTTTCAGTGATTTACAAACCAGCAAACAAAACAGTTACTAAGGTCATTACTGTTTGCTATCTGTAGATGGAATCATTTGCAGTGAGAGTAGTGGATCTCTGGCAGTAAAACAATTGTTTAGTCACAGGTCTGACATTGGAACTCCAGTATTAGTTACTGATAACAGATGGACCACTACACGGAATGTCTGCCAAAGACTCGCACTCCCTCTTCCCTCCCAACTTTCTTCTCCCTCCTTGTGTTGAATTATCCAACCTCTATTCGAAACTTCCCCAGCAGTAATACAGCCATGGGAGATTGAATGCAAGTTCCCATCCAATGGCATAGCTTTTGTAAAATTTATATTTTTTCACTTGTATTTGCTGTAGCACCTGATGATTTTTTTTAAAAAAAATTAAGCTCAAGGTCTGTACAACTTGCCCTAGTTTTCACCATGGGGTGAGGTGAGAAGAGAAAGCTCCTGTCTTATACTAGAAAAATCATAAATTGACAGCTGAGATCACTGTGGAAAAGCTATGGAGCTTGACCTTTGCCCTAGACTTCCACATAGTATTACATTGGTGTACTTCAACCACAGACATGAGTCACCCTTTAACAATGCCAGTTTGGCAATTGTAAAAATGTTTTAAAAAAAACTTTTTGTTGGCTATCCTACTTAGAAAGACATTCAAAACAGACTCCTTACTTACCTTTGGTTTTCTGATCCTTAAAATAGGAGTACAGTAGTTTGCTGACCAACTCCTGGAACAAAACAAAGTGTCATGCTGAGCAGTGCCATTAGGGTTACAGTATCTATCAAGTCACTAAATAATTGAGCCAATTATATTTCCTTCAGAGAGGATTTGCCTTAGTTTCTCTCTCTCACAATTCCACAACACACTGGCACACCAACACCTTAAGCAGCTCTTGTATTCACATTTCAGTACTACATAGGCTGGCTTATTGGAAGAAGTAATGCAAAAGACTTCAAAATGCTGTTCACCAAACTGACTTCTAAAGGAGACATGTATTCTTCTGAAATGTCAGGCAATTCAAACTTTGAAGGAAGATGTCATCCTGCTACCTTGCTTCAGAACAGTTGGTGCGCGGGGATATTATATATAGGGATATTTGAACGTTCCCCTTTCCGAGATCCTGCCTGTGGACAGTGAATTATAATCAGCACTCTCCATTCACTATGTCACCTGCAGCAAATTCTGTATAGATTAAATATTCCCAAATTGATCCAACCAGAGTTTCTAAGCATGAAAACATCTACAGTTAGGAAACATATTTTGCGATAAACATGCTTTAGGAAGAGGCTTTTTGCAGCAAGATTGTTGGATGTAAAATGTTCAAGATATAAAAGTTATGATTGCAAAGGCAAAAGGGCTGAATTTACTTTAAAAAAAATAGTATTTATTTTGAGATTATTTGAACAGCAAATATTGGTACAATGTGGACCAGCACTGAACCATATTAAAGCAAAAGACTTCAAAATACATTGGAATGGAAGGAACTGGAAAAACAGTGGGAGGCACAGGGTGATCCAGAAGGAAGGAAATACTACAAACCATTTTGTGGGTTACTGGTAAGTTAATGTTATTCCCTCTCATCATTCAACATACACTGAAATCCAAAAGGATCAATACAATCGGGAATTCCCACAGACTGTGTCCAGGATAATATCGTTTTGTGAATTTCCAGGCTGAAGTGAAGCACTGAGGAATTTTTTTTTTTTTTTTTTTAAAAAGTCCCCATTTTTGCAGCAGGTTCAGGACCAAGCACTCCAAGGTCAGTTCGCATTGGTCCAAGGCAGAACAAAACTCCTGCTCAACTTTAACCACAGCCTCAAATTAGCCCTCCTGATGCACCATAGAATTTCCCCATACTACCTAAAAATTTGGACAAACTTGAGCACACTCACACTGACCAGGAACTGGTGCTCTGCTGTGTGCAATTCCAGGATATGCAAGATTAGAGGGGATTGTCTCTTTGACTCTTTGCCTATGTTCCAATCTTTAGTTTACACACTGATAATCATGAAGTACAACCAAGCAGCATCCACCCATTACTTCCAAGCTTTATCTACACTGATGATACCCAGCTTTATCTCTCCACCACCTCTCACAACCCTGACACTGCCTTTGTGTTGTCAGATTGCTCATCTGACATGCAATCTTAGATGAGCCATAAATTCCCAGTTAAACGTTGGGTACACCTAAGCCATTGTTTTCTACCACATCACAAACACCATACCCTCATCACTAATTCTTCCTCCCTCCCTGGCCACTGTCTCAGGTTGAACTAAATGGTTTGCCACCTTAACATCCGTGAACTGAGATGCCAAATCCATAATCCTCTATATCACAAAGACTGCCTACTTCCACCTCCGTAACATTGCCTGTCTATGCTCCTGCTTCGGCCCACCTTCCCTCCTATAGCTGAGTTTTTTTTTAAAAAACAGCTTTCATGATTTTCTCCAGTCTAAAGTTATGTATTACGGAAATTCCCATGTTCTCCCTCCAACAACACATGGTAGCTGCTCACTGACTTGCTTGCCACTAAGATTAACCCCATCCACCACCCTAAACATTCACTCCCTTCACCACCGGCGCACCATGGCTGTAGTGTGTACCATCCACAGGATGCACTGCAGCAACTCGCTTCTTTGACAGCACCTCCCAAACCTGCGACCTCTCCCACCTAGAAGATAAAGGGCAGCAGGCGCATGGGAACACCACCTGCACGTTCCCCTCCAAGTCACACAGCAGCCTGACTTGGAAATATATCATGATGTGGAGATGCCGGTGATGGACTAGGGTGGACAAAGGTAAGGAATCTTACAACACCAGGTTATAGTCCAACAATTTTATTTTAAAATCACAAGCTTTCGGAGATTATCTTCTTCGTCAGGTGATTATCTCCTTCGTCACTCACCTGACGAAGGAGATAATCTCCGAAAACTTGTGATTTTAAAATAAAATTGTTGGACTATAACCTGGTGTTGTAAGATTCCTTACGTTTGGAAATATATCCGCCACCTTTTCAAGGGCAATTAGGGATGGGCAATAAATGCTGGCCTTGCCAGCAACACCAACATCCCATGAACAAATAATAAAAAAATCTGTTCATCTACCTCTACCGCATTCCCCTCCCCAGGCCAGACCTCTCCCAAGGCTTATCTTCCCTGAACCCATGTCTTTCTCTAGTTTCTCTCTCATCTCCTCCTCTTTGTGTGACTGAGACCCACCTCCTGGCTTCCTTGACCCCATTCCCATTAAACTGCTGGCAACTAAGGTGCTTCTAGTGTTTATTTCAGTGTCACTGCACACAAGCTAAAACAAAGACTTTAAAAAGTGAAAATGAAGGCGGTGAAGATTAGATAAGATTTTTAAAAAACTACACATGGGAGGAATTTGATACAGATTAGCTTCTATAAAAATTAATTTAGTTCTTAGGACAGAGTTCTTTAGAACTAAGGGTTCAATAAAGCACAACATATCCAGCTACTTAACAAATACTGATTAAATAAACTTACTTTCTTAAATTTGGCGCGCTCGCTTCGCTCCATTCTCTGGCCTTTCACAAACGCGCCCCCTTTCCGGGATAATCCCGCCCCTGCCCGCAGTTTATTCGTCCAATTTCTTTATGACGCAGTTGCACATCAATTTCCCCTGCTTTTGATTGGTCAGTTCTGCCATCAATCATTAGTCACCGGTTTTTGACGACACGACGGACGGCGCCGGCAGCAGGTGATGGGACCCGGTTGTTGACTAAAACATCAGCTGCACCGGCGACAACATCCAACTAATTTATAATCACTGACATTTTTTTTTACACCCACCTAATTCGCTTGATGTATGTTTGTGTATGTGTTTTTTAAAAAAAAATATATATATTTTTGTTTTGGGTGACACGCGTGTGCGCGACGACTACACACACATAGCCGTACGCTGAGCCGCTCACCGCCGTACGACGACTACACACACAGCCGTACGCTGAGCCGCTCACCGCCGTACGACGACGACACACACAGCCGTACGCTGAGCCACTCACCGCCGTACGACGACTACACACACAGCCGTACGCTGAGCCACTCACCGCCGTACGACGACTACACACACAGCCGTACGCTGAGCCGCTCACCTCCGTACGACGACTATACACAAACACACACAGCCGTACGCTGAGCCGCTCACCGCCGTACGACGACTACACACACACACACAGCCGTACGCTGAGCCGCTCACCGCCGTACGACGACTATACACACACACACACACACACACACAGCCGTACGCTGAGCCGCTCACCGCCGTACGACGACTATACACACACACAGCCGTACGCTGAGCCGCTCACCGCCGTACGACGACTATACACACACAGCCGTACGCTGAGCCGCTCACCGCCGTACGACGACTATACACAAACACACACAGCCGTACGCTGAGCCGCTCACCGCCGTACGACGACTATACACACACACAGCCGTACGCTGAGCCGCTCACCGCCGTACGACGACTATACACAAACACACACAGCCGTACGCTGAGCCGCTCACCGCCGTACGACGACTATACACAAACACACACAGCCGTACGCTGAGCCGCTCACCGCCGTACGACGACTATACACAAACACACACACAGCCGTATGCAGAACCGCTCAACCGACTCTCCGCGATGTCATTTCCGGCGGCGGGCTGAGCTCCGATTGGCTGGGAGCGGGTGGTGCGAGCCGGTGGCGGACGTAACGAAGCGCGAGCTGTGCCTTCCAGTAAATTCCAGAGCTTTCGGCGAGAGCGCGAGCGAGCAAGAGACGCACCGCACCGAGATAATATTGAACTATTATATATATATATATCTTATCGAAATATATTGGCAGGAGTGACCGATATGATTAAAAACGGAGTGGCCTCTCGTGACAACGGCTCCCCCGAGAAGAGGAAGCGAATGGTGAAGGTCTGGTGCGATGGCTGGTGAGTGAGAAGCCGGTTTATATTCGTCCTGTCACTCGGATAAGGAAGGAGATGAGAGGCCTCCATCCAAGTCCTGACCAGGGAGCTTGCGTTCTCTTTTTATTATTAATTAAATATATATATATATATATATAAATAACGGGTTATCTCCCTCGCCTTTTTGAAGGTTCGGCTTCTGCCCCTCTTCTCCTCGTCCCATTTTCTCTCACGTCTTTACCAATTTGGGTACAAAGTAAAAGTTTTCTCTTGTCATTCCTCGATCGGTTTTAAATGTTTGCTCAATCCTGGGGACCAAACGCGGCAATACATACCTTGCATTGCCAGTCTGTATAGCCAAAGTCTGACAGAAATATGATCGGTTGTGGTGAATCTGATGCCGCAGGGCTCAGTGCTGGGGCTTCAACTATTTACAATATTTATCAATGACTTGGATGAAGGAACAGAGGGTCTTGTGGCCAAATTTGCTGCTGATACAAAGATAGGTGGAAAAACAAGTTGCGATGAGGACACAAAGTATCTGCGAAGGGATATTGACAGGTTAAGCGAATGGGCAAAAATTTGGCAGATGGAATATAATGTGGGAAAATGTGAAGTCATCCACTATGGGAGGAAAATTAAAAAAGCAAAATGTTATTTGAACGGAGAAATACTACAAAATGCTGCGATGCAGAGGGATCTGGGTGTCCTCGTACATGAAACACAAAGTCAACATACAGGTGCAGCGGGTAACCCAGAAGGCAAACGGAATATTGGCCTTTATTTCTAGGGGGAATGGAGTATAAAAGCAGGGAAGTCATGCCACAACTGTACAGGGTGCTGGTGAGACCACACCTGGAGTACTGCATCCAGTTCTGGTTCCCTTATTTAAGGAAGGATATACTTACATTGGAGGCAGTTCAGAGAAGGTTCACTAGGTTGATTCCGGGTATGGAAGGGTTGTCTTTTGAGGAAAGATTGAACAGGTTGGGTCTATACTCACTGGAGTTTAGAAGAATGAGAGGAGATCTTATTGAAACATACAAGATTGTGAGGGGACTTGATAGGGTAGATGCTGAGAGGATATTACCCCTCATGGGGCAATCTAAAACTGGGGGGCATAGTATCAGAATAAGGGGTCGCCCATTTAAGACAGAAATGAGGAGGAATTTCTCCTCCCAGAGGGTCGTGAATCTTTGGAATTCTTTACCCCAAGAAGCTGTGGAGGCTGAGTCATTGAATACATTCAAGGCTTAGTTAGACAAATTTTTGATCAGCAAGTGAGCCAAAGGATATGGGGAAAGGGCGGGAAAGTGGAGTTGAGGTAAAAATCAGATCAACCATGATCTCATTAAATGACGGGCAGGCTGAATGGCCTACTGCTCCTATCTCTTAAGGTCTACAGAGGGGGGGAAATCATGTCCTTGTTTCCATTATATTTTGCTGAATATTTGTAAGTGCTCAGAGGTTCTTTCGTTTTGTGCAGAATGAACTCGTTACCACATGGAGTGATTGAGGCGAATAGCATAGATGCCTTTAAGGGAAAGCTAAGTAAATACATGAGGGAGAAAGGAATAGAAGGTTATGCTGATCGGGTTAGATGAAGAGAGTGGGAGGAGGCACCTATTGAGCATGGGCATAAGCACCAGCAGAGACCAGTTAGGCCGAATGGCCCTTTTCTGTGCTGTAAATCCTATGTAATTCTATGAAATGTAACCATTAAACTATTGGTGATGCAGACTGAATGCACCCGCTTTGAGCCATCCCAGTCGTTGTATATCAGAATGAACTACCACTGGGCTAAGGGGACTTTTCAGGAACTTTATTTTTCTAAAGGTGGAGAGTTTATGGAGAGGAATGGACTGTATACATGATGGACTTACTGGGGGAGACTATGCGGGATGTGTTCGCTGTGGGACTGCGTATGGAATGTGTTCACAGGAGGGACTGTATGGAATGTGTTCACAGGAGGGACTGTATGGAATGTGTTCACAGGAGGGACTGTACGGAATGTGTTCACAGGAGGGACTGTAGGAGATGTGTTCACTGTGAGGTGGGGGGGGAGTGACTGTATGGGATGCATTCACTGTGGGGGAAGACTGTATACGGGATGCGTTCATTGTGGAGGAAGACCGTATACGGAATGCGTTCGCTTGGGGGGGGGGGGACCATATACGGGATGCGTTCGCTTGTCGGGGGGGGGACCGTATACGGGATGTGTTCACTTGGGGGGGGAGGGAGACCGTACACGGGATGAGTTCACTGGGGGGGGGGACCGTATACGGGATGAGTTCACTTGGGGGGGGTGGGTGGGGGGAGACCGTATACGGGATGAGTTCACTTGGGGGGGTGGGGGAGACCGTATACGGGATGAGTTCACTGGGGGGGGGTGGGGGAGACCGTATATGGGATGAGCACACTGGGGGGTGGGGAGACCATATACGGGATGCGTTCCTGGTAGGGGGGGGGTGTATAGACTGTATACAGGATGCGTCCAAGGTGGGGGGGGTGGAGATTGTATACGGGATGTGTTCACGGTGGGGGAAGACTGTATACGGGATGTGTTCACGGTCGGGGGGGAGGGGGTGGAGATTGTATACGGGATGCGTTCATGGTGGGGGGGGATGACTGTATATGGGATGCATTCACTGGGGAGGACTGTATGCGGGATGCGTTCACGGTGGGGGCGAAGACTGTATACGGGATGCATTCAATGGGAGGGGGTAGACTGTTTATGGGATGCGTTCACGGGAGTGTGGGGATGGGGGGGGGAAGAAGAGGAGACTGCATAGGATACATTCAGGGTAGGGGAAAGACTGTCCAGGGTGCAGTCACTGGAAAGGTGGGACTTGGGTGGATTTGCCATGGGGGAGCAGATTTTGGGGTGGTTATATTTCTTGACATGGGCAGATTGAGAGAAAGCCCTGTCTCCCTTGGATGATGGACTTTATTTTAACCTCCTATATCGTTCAAAAAAATTACAAATGAACAGAAGGTAGCATGAAATGGGAAAAGTGGCTCCACATGTCACCTCCCCACTCTGGTATGCTGATGTTGACATTTCTGGTTTTATAATATTTAACCCTAATTTTGAAATTAATCTTTTATGGGATATTTATTGTGTTTAACTCTAAAATCAGATGGCTTATTTATTTGTGCTTCTCTGTGTTGGTTTTTTCTCCTATTCCATCATTCCTATTTCTTCTGTTAACTAACTAAAACTAGGTGAACAATCGCATCTGTTGTACTTGTCGATTAAATATCTCTGACTCATAGGTGGATTTGGAGGACCCAGGCGCTAGGTCATGCATATAAATCCAGCGGCCAACATCTCAACTTCTTTTTAATTAGTGACGTTTTTTCTTTATCCCACCTATTTTTCCACTTTCTCTCCTGCAGATGTTAATTTCTTGTTTAAATGTAGTTCCCCCGGAGTGGACCTTCTTCACATGGGACGGCAGTGAGTGTCAGCAGTCTACTTAACCACAAACACTTTCAGTTTGGGTTCCGCCAGGACCACTCGGCTCCAGACCTCATTACAGCGTTGGTCCAAACATGGACAAAAGAGCTGAATTCCAGAGGTGAGGTGAGAGTGACTGCCTTTGACATCAAGGCAGCATTTGACCGAGTGTGGCACCAAGGAGCCCTAGTAAAATTGAAGTCAATGGGAATCAGGGGGAAAACTCTCCAGTGGCTGGAGTCATACCTAGCACAAAGGAAGATGGTAGTGGTTGTTGGAGGCCAATCATCTCGGCCCCAGGACATTGCTGCAGGAGTTCCTCAGGGCAGTGTCCTAAGCCCAACCATCTTCAGCTGCTTCATCAATGACCTTCCCTCCATCATAAGGTCAGAAATGGGGATGTTCGCTGATGACTGCACAGTGTTCAGTTCCATTCGCAACCCCTCAAATAATGAAGCAGTCCGAGCCCGCATGCAGCAAGACCTGGACAACATCCAGGCTTGGGCTGATAAGTGGCAAGTAACATTCGCACCAGATAAGTGCCAGGCAATGACCATCTCCAACAAGAGAGTCTAACCACCTCCCCCTGACATTCAACGGCATTACCATCACCGAATCCCCCACCATCAACATCCTGGGGGGCACCATTGACCAGAAACTTAACTGGACCAGCCATATAAATACTGTGGCTACGAGAGCAGGTCAGAGGCTGGGTATTCTGCGGCGAGTGACTCACCTCCTGACTCCCCAAAGCCTTTCCACCATCTGCAAGGCACAAGTCAGGAGTGTGATGGAATACTCTCCACTTGCCTGGATGAGTGCAGCTCCAACAACACTCAAGAAGCTCGACACCATCCAAGATAAAGCAGCCCGCTTGATTGGCACCCCATCCACCACCCTAAACATTCACTCCCTTCACCACCGGCGCACTGTGGCTGCAGTGTGTACCATCCACAGGATGCACTGCAGCAACTCGCCAAGGCTTCTTCGACAGCACTTCCCAAACCCGCGACCTCTACCACCTAGAAGGACAAGAGCAGCAGGCACATGGGAACAACACCACCTGCACATTCCCCTCCAAGTCACACACCATCCCGACTTGGAAGTATATCGCCGTTCCTTCATTGTCGCTGGGTCAAAATCCTGGAACTCCCTTCCTAACAGCACTGTGGGAGAACCGTCACCACACGGACTGCAGCGGTTCAAGAAGGCGGCTCACCACCACCTTCTCGAAGGCAATTAGGGATGGGCAATAAATGCTGGCCTTGCCAGCAACGCCCACATCCCGTGAACGAATAAAAAAAAAGTATGGATCGCTACATGGCAAACAGAAGCAGGAACTCTGGCATATTTTTCCACAAACAAGCCAGGATATTCGAATCAATGGTAATGCCCTTACTATTGCCCCCGCTGAGATCAGCTTAGCGCAGACCATGGATCGAATATGGGATATACCTGGTCACATATTCACTGGTTTAACCAGTTGATCTATTCAGGGAACTTGGCATTCTAGTTTTAAATAATGCTCATGCAAAATGTTTCTTGCCCTTTACTATTAAAGTAAAAATGGTTGAAAGTGTGCAGATGTAGTAGCAAAATGTGGCTTCAATTTTAACTTTAAACAAACTATGGTAAACCAAAAATCAATTACAGTTTGTATTTGAGATGAGCTTCAGTACGTACTGCCTACGGTTGGTTCAGATAGAGCTTCACTTTGACAACCTAACGTCTTCATATGTATCATTGGTTTGTAGAAAATCAAAGGAAGTCAGTCACGTTGGGAGTAACTTCACACTTTCAGGTCCTACTGTCTCAGCTACTGTATCTGCCTTGCTGTGTCTTTGTTGACTAAAATTAATTCTTTTAATCAGTAAAACTAAAGTCAAGACACCATATCTCATGAAACTTAGAAGCAAAAAAAAAATTCAAGGTAATGATGAAACTAAAATTTTCCAAGGCAAGCAATACTGGTCAGTCGTCCACAACTTTTGAAACATGTGTTAGAAATTGAAACAGATGAGTAAAGTTTTGGTTGTCATTCAAGGACCAGTTTATTATTTCTTGACATTTTTGTGGTTATGTGAAAAGTGAAACAACAGTTACAACATTTTTTGAAACATAACTTTTCAAAGAAAATCCTGAAAAGGCTAGAACTAAAATTTGGGATCAAAAGATGCGATAAAATGGGGCTAACCTTTTTATGAAGACTATAAATTATGAGATAAAAATGCAAGACTAAAACTAAAGTTATTTTTATGACTAAAACAAAACGTGCTTTGATTGGAGTGGGGGAAGATACTTCAAACTCATGATATCACAAAAGTGTCTAAATTATGTCAGAGGGCAATACTGAAAATATTTTATGCTTCTCAGTACTAATTATTTTAGAGAGACTGACAGTTAATCTGAAAGACAGGTATATGCAAGTAGGGAAATGCTGTAATGGGTCTACATTTCTCTATGATGTAAATTGGGTTAACACCTGCCAACATTTGTATTGCATGCTGTTTCCACCTCCCCCAACACACACCTAGAGGCACACTATTGGCTCCAAACAGGGACATAAATTTCTGGTCTTGTGCACAGTTGTGTATAATTCTTAACCTTTCCATGAATATTGTTAACTCTCATGTTGCAACACGTTTACAGTCATAGTGGAATCTACAAGTAATATTGTAAAGCAGATCTGGCATGATTTGAGCAATGGCCTACTCCTGCTCTTAATTCGTATGTTTGTATTATACGGGTGTTTTACCAAATTGAATTGTAACAATATGTTCCTTTGACACAGTAAATAAGTGATTCCTCTGGAATGCTATTTGACAGCAATTAAAGAATTGATAAAATTCTAGGTGGTACCTTTGACCAACATAATTAAAGCGTGTATCTCCAGGCAGTAAATGTTTTCAACACCAACGTCCTCGGCCTTCAAATGTCTCTATTACATTTTAAAACAGGCAATTTCTCTGCTTCAGTTAAACTTATGTTCTGTATGTCAACTGATGAGGTAGGGATGGGGGAAAATAATCACCTGTTTGGGTTTATTTATAACTTCAATGCATCAGCCTTTTGCTTTCATCTACAGTTACATACCCTGTATAGAGAAGCTTTGAAGGAGAGCAAGTAAAAATGAGCTCCATGCTAATGACTAACCAAACATTCAATTGGCATTGCATTACCAGAAGTGGATTGACAAGGGAAACTTTTAACACATTCGGAGAACATTTTTTTACTTTGTGAGCTTAAGGAGAAATTATTGAAGTCAAAATTAATTTGTGTCTTATTATTATTGGCCCTTCATATTAACATTATGCTTCCCCTACTAAGGAGAGAAGAATTTTTTTTAAAACAATTTATAACCAAACTATTGGACTTTAGTGGTTAAACTACAAGAATGTGTATAATGTTTGTGTAGTTTAAGTAGGTTAACTTCCAAAGTATCCCAAGCGTAACTGAATTTTGGCTTGTACCATTAATTTAAATGCCTCTCAGAGAGATCAAGTCAGCTTAGTCAATGTAGTGCAAAAATACATTTTGACCAAGAAAACAGTGTTTGGTAAATTCAGTATTCTAATCAAGTGAACATCTTTTTCACATTTATAGTGCTGCTTTTGAAGAAACTAAAGAAACAATTTTCTTAATATACAATTCAATCTGGAATATTAGATATTCAAGTGTGATTCCAATGCTGTAAACTAATCACAAGGTTCAGATGACGTCTGACAAGAAGGACAAAGTTTGAACAGTTTACAACTGTATTCTGTACCATGAGAAACCATATATATATGATAAATAGTATGGGAGTTTTATTATGCCATAATTAGTTCTTGTGCTTACAATGGCTTTCAGGGTGGACATTTGTTATCACAGCAGCTTGTGTTCTTGATCGGTTGTGATGTTTCCATTAAGAAGATTAATGATCATGATATTTTGCACTAAACTTGTAGTTGATTACTGAGTGTCAGGCATGTATTCTAAGTAATGACCACAATACTGAATGCTAATTTAATTTTTTTCTAATTATAGATCATTTTGTTCTAGTAATGCTACCCTACCGGTAAATGTCAAATTCAGGAAATCGTAATGATAATTATCAAAATTGATGGTCCAAGTCTGGTTGTCTCCAATTTGACCATTGTTTCCCTTACTATTTGTAGCTAAAGAGGGGTGTTTTAAATGTATCCCAAAGTAATAACTTCTTTGATAAATCTTCACTAATTGAAGGGCAAGAGTGTAGAAGCTGAAGAACTGATTTTTAATGGAAGGCAAGTGGACATATATGGATATCTAGGTGTCCTTGTGTTGCAATGGCTAGTTGCCATTGATTACCACTCAGATATGCAGAAAATTTCAACTGGGCATCAGAATTGATTCTGTTTGGTAGCTTGAATGAGCAGTCCAAGAATAATTTTCAACGATATATGAAAAGTAAAGTGTACATACATTGAAAATATTTCTACCCACCCAAGTTGCCATCCATATTAATAATGTAAATCAACTCCTCCCCCCGCCCCCTCACATCAACAGTTTAATGAGTAAAGTTACTGCCTGGTACTGAGTCATTCAGACAGGAAGGTTCCATCCTCCAATCTCTGAATTTGTTGATCTCTGCTTGGGTAGCAGTGGCTACAGTTGTAACACTGTTGTCTGGGTGAGGCCAGTTTGATGGGCCTGATGGTCTTTTCTCACCCTTTTCTTATGTTTGTGGAACCATACCTTAGTGAGAACAAATATGTTCAGGACAGGAAATTATGGGGAAGAAAACAGAATCAAAATTTTCATTTCAGTTGTAAATTAATCTCCTCCAATGTCTTGGCGAGTTTATCCTGTGAATAAAGAAAGAGAGAATTTTTATTTATATTGCATCGCCCATGTCCTGAGACTGTTCCAAAGTATTTCACGGACAATGAGTTACTTTTAAAGTGTAGTTACCGTTTTGTAGGCAGTAACTGAGCTATACAGCCAGGAAAGTCCCAGGTTCAATCCTTGATCTGTACTTAATTGACAATAGGAATGTTGCAATTACCTTCAGTACCCCTGGGTTCGGAGAGCAAAATTGGCCTGCTGGAAAGTATGCACATGTGGATGGCCAGTTAGGACGGGATTAGGCTAATTTACAATGCTGCCAATGGTTGAATAGTCTGTTGACACATGAATAATAGCCAATTGAACAAGGTACAGACAGGCATCCGACAGAACCCCAGCAAAGATTCAATGCCTTTCGTCAGAGGAGGGGGGTAATGAAAAATATCTATGAACTGAACATGTGTGCAATTTTCCAGATTAAGTTATACTATTTACATAACTTCATAAACACCTCTTGCTTATTATTTGTGGAGGTCAGAATAATTTAGTTAGCAATTGTGTTTGACCACAGAGTTGAGTCAAGTTACTAACACAGTGTAGATTTGTTTTTCTTCTGACTTGGGATGACTGCATTTTGCAAGGTGGAAAAAATGTTCCCTTCGTCAGCATTCATAAACAGTACACAGGTGTGTGCAAACTTAAAAATGCACATAAATCCCTCACATTGGAAAGGTGAGGTGCTTGATGATAGTTCTAAGATAAGATCAATTATGTTCTGTGTGTAATGGTACTATCTGTGCTAACAATTTATTTCCACTTTTGCTGCACCTGCTTGTTTGGATTACTACGTGGCATCTGTTGAAAATACTGTCACTGAAAGTGGGGCATAGAAGTACGTTAACTTCTGCATAAACCATATGGTGTTTTAAAGAGGGGCAATTCTAATAATTTCACTTAGATTTATGTCCATCTCTGCTGTCTACCAAAAGAGATGGTGCATCTACCTTTGTGATTGAATAGATATGGATGCACTCACCCCCCACTCCACATGCCCTTCAAGGATATCTAAGGAGGTGAGAGTCCAGTTTTAATGATAGGGTGGAAAACTTGAGACCATCTTATCTAAATATCTCTATCATTACCTGTAGTGCATTTACTTAGTAAACCCTTGGTTATCTTAAGTTAACGTTTCACAAATGTGTTGCATACATTAGGAAAAAGGAACTTGGGAGTTCTTTTTTTCCGATAGGGAGGATTCACACATCAGTAAGTAGTGAAGTGTGTTTGTGTGACTAAAAATAAGGATCACTGAACTTTGGGTAAATGCTGGAGGATTAAAAAAGGCTCATATTTCTAGTGCACTGTTCATGACTGAGAGATGTTTCTAGCATCATAAATGACAGTAGGAAGTACTGGATAATCTGGTGGATATACTACTGGGGTCACGGCTATGGTAGTGGGAATGTCGGGCAATAAACTTGGGACTACTTCTGAAATTTCTTTTTAGTGGAAAAGTGAATTATGATCAGCAGAGGGACTGTGAGTCCTCAGTCTGTGAGCTGGTGCACATTTGAGTCTTATTTTGTGAAAGATGGAGAAAGGACTTTAATAAGATGTGAACCTTTGCGTAAAGACTGGGTTGCATATGGCTACGGTATCTCTTCACCCAGAACATGCTATCTGCAGCTAAATGGGGATATCTGAATTTTGTGGTGCTGTTATTTCTGGAGGAGAATTAGGCTCATTCAAGCACTTATCATTTACATGATTATTATGTGTTTTGTGAAAAAGACATCTGCGTAAGAGTAGAAGAGTACAGTTTAAGAAAAATTAATTTATGCGCTTTTCAGTTGTGATCGTAAGTAATGTCACCGTGGAAACTTCTGAAATAACCTGATTCCTTTCTACGAGAAGGTGTCTGTTTTCCTTTTGCTAATGTATGTACATTCAGTTTCACAATGCAGCTGCTGAAGGCATTCAAGCTTGAGAAAAAACTGTCATATTCCTTGCCATTATTTGTAAAAGTGAAAAACTTTAACATACACAATGATAAATTTTCACTGCCTGTACAATATAATTTAAATCTAACACAGTCTGGATTCCCACCTCTGGTTCTGCTCCAAGATCACAAGATAAATCCAGTTGAGCAGGAAAGATTCAACAGATGGACGAGTGGATCTTTTCCTGTTCATATATTCCCACCCGTCACAGTCTCCAGTTGTTTCTTAAATAATACTCATTTGTTAATTGCTCCCTTTTGTGACAAAAAAACTTTGACATCAGTCTTAAATTTGTCTTTTATTAGTTTGAACCTTTGTTTAATTTGAAGTTGTTTTGAAATGATCTTTTCTGTACTGTTTACAATCTTGTATGCTTAGAAACATAGAAAATAGGAGCAGGAGTAGGCCATTTGGCCCTTCGCGCCTGCTCCGCCATTCAATATAATCATGGCTGATCCTCTATCTCAATACCATATTCTTATATGCTCTCTCTTATACTGCATCTGCCATGTATTTGCCCACTCACTCAACTTGCCTAAATCGCCTTGAAACCTCTTTGCATCCTCCTCACAACTCACGATCCCACCTAGTTTTGTGTCGTCAGCAAACTTGGAAATATTACATTTGGTTCCCTAATCCAAATCATTGATATATATTGTGAATAGCTGGGGCCCAAGCATTGATCCCTGCGGTACCCCATTAGTCACCGCCTGCCACCCCGAAAAAGACCCATTTATTCCTACTCTCTGTTTCCTGTCTGTTAACCAATTTTCAATCCACGTCAGTATATTATCCCCAATCCCATGTGCTTTAATTTTGCACACTAACCTCTTATGTGGGACTTTATCAGAGGCCTTCTGAAAATATAACTAAACCATATCCACTGGTTCGCCCTTATCTATTCTACCAGTTACATCCTCAAAAAAAACTCCAGTAGGTTTATCAAACATGATTTCCCTTTCATAAATCCATGTTGACTTTGACTAATCCCGTTGATATTTTCTAAGTGTCCTGTTATCACATCCTTTATAATAGACTCTAGTGTTTTCCCTACTACTGATGTTAGGCTAACCGGTTTGTAGTTCCCTGTTTTCTCTCCCTCTTTTTTTTAAATAGTGGGGTTACATTTGCCACCCTCCAATCTGTGAAGTCACCTCACAGTTACCTCCTTTAAGGTTTAAAAAAAACAAAGCGCTCCTCCTAACTCAATCCTCTGACATTGGGGATCACCCTGGCTCTTACCTGAACTGCTTCCAGGGGCTGAATATTTCCCTTGTGTCTTGATGACCAGAACTGGGCACAGTACTCAAAGTGTGCTCTGACGAAAGCACAAGACCCTGACCATGACTTCATCTGACTCGTATTCTACTTTTTTGGCTACATAGTTCAGCATTTTATTAGCTTTATTAAGTGATGCTCTGCAGCGGTTGGATATGTTGAACACTAAGTCTACTAAAATACCTAAGATCTATGAATTTCATCCCCAGCTATTTTGACACCATTCATGAAGTATGTATAGTTGCTCATACAGTACAAAAAGGTACAAATCTGGAAGCAAAACTTTTTATTTGTTTTCTCTGAATATATGCTTCAGTTATGCATCACGATAGATACAGATGAGTGGCAATTTGCCCAGTCAAAATGCTTACATTTCTTCATCCCTTCCCACAACTTAATTATGAGTGAATCTAAGATTTTGTCTTCATTTTCCTATTTGGACAATATATTCCAAGACCATTCCAAGAGTTGATCACTCTTTGCATTAGTTCTAAATTTCCCTTTCACCTGTTTTAATCGATGCGCACTTGTTCTTGTATCCTGGCATAGCCTGAAGTAATATTCTGCATTAATTTTATCTATGATGTTTAATATCTTGTGGTTCCAGTCCCTTCATTAGAAAACATTGCAGTCACTAAAACATTTTCAAACTATGGAAGAAATAAGTGTTATCGCTTGCTTTGGGGTAGGTTAAATATTTCTGAGCTTGGAAGCCAAACTTGAGCTTGGAAGCCAAACTTGCACTTTCCACGAGTCGTGTGTTTTTTTTGTTGCCCTAATGTGATGTAATTGTGAGGGGTGGAGTGGAATGGTGGCAATGTCTTTCGGCTTTACTGATGAGACAAACCCTTTCTGTTATATTAAAAACTTCTGAAAGCTTAGTATCCAAAGAGGAAATAAGATATATTGCTAGAAAGATGTATAAATCATAGAAAATAGGAGCAAGAGTAGGCCATTCGGCCCTTCGGGCCTGCTCCGCCATTCAAAATGATCATGGCTGATCGTCTAACTCAGTATCCTGTTCCCGCTTTTTCCCCATATCCCTTGATCCCTTTAGCATTAAGAAATATATCTATCTCCTTCTTGAATATATTAATGACTTGGCCTCCACAGCCTTGTGTGGTAGAGAATTCCACAGGTTCACCACCCTCTGAGTGAAGAAATTTCTCCTCATCTCGGTTCTAAATGGTATACCCCATATCCTGAGACTGTGACCCCTGGTTATGGATTCCCCATCCATCAAATGTTTGTATAAATGAATTGTAAGGAGTGACTTACAATAAAATTGTGACTTCTCTCTCCTCTCGAGAAAGTAAACAGGGAAGAGTCTTGAACAAGGAAATCCTAATTATTGCAGTGTAGCCTTGGTGCCAAAGATTCCATAAATATTTGTGAGCACATGATCAATTCACGTGATCTTTTGCACAATGAAATAAAGGCCCTATTTATTTGAAATACAATGGCAGAGGATAAACTGCTGAAAACTTATTACAACTTTTCCCAGTGGTAGTGTTCTCCACTCATGGTCCACATTAAAAACAAACGAGAATAAAGGGTGACTTGGATTAAGAAAAAATGTATTTACAGAAACTTTAGATGAATTGACATCTTTTGAAGTTTTACCAGTCATGATTATATAAAAGAAATCTATGTCTGCTGTGTCAGAAATTTACAGGCACCTGCAATTGCTGTCTGACCCCAGAAGTTTACAAGCAACTATAATCGCCCTGACCTACATCTCTTTTCCTTTGAGTACTTGAATAATAGCCTTACTTAAAGGATCAAGTCAGGTTAGCAAAACTATGCTGCAGACATAAAATATCTTTTTGAAATGAGTCTGTCACTCTTCATTACACATTAATATTTGTCATTTTTTAAAAGTCTGACATTGAAGAGAAGTTGGGAATTTGTAGATACCTGTCAATCAAACTTCACCACCAACAGAAAATATCTTCTAATTGACCTTGAGATCTGTCTTGGAGCAATTAACTTTTAATTGACCCCAATGTTGCTACCGACAGCAATTACTCTTCGTAACCTTAAAGGGTCAGGCCGCCTTACACACTGCTGCGCCTTAGCAGAAAAATACATTTTGCATTACATGGTATAACGTTCTTGTCATTATAAAACAGTATATCATCTGCTTTACCATGAGCAATAGTGTATATCTGTGAAGAGTTCTTGAAGGTGCCATCTCTTAGCAATTTGTGTGTTTTGTTGCATAGTGGTGTGAACCAATCTACTGGTCTGATTGGTCCTTGGGAAACATGTAACCCATTCCCCTAATTAGATGCTTGGAACATTGCCAAGAAACAATGTTGCTTTATCATGATCTGATTTGGGTCATGGGAATAATGTGACTTATTTCTGCTTTGTTCATGGAAATCATGTGCAATTCCTGCATTAAATGCCTTGGGACGTTTTCACACGTTAAAGGTGCTTTATAAATGTGAGTTGTTGTACTCTTCCAGGGATCCAATTGGTTTCTGGGAATCATGGAATGGTGGGAATCACGTTTTTTTACGGTAATGCTGGTCACTTGCCTCTTCCCTGCTCCTCTTTCCTTGAGTTAATGAGACTGCGGGTGTCTCCCTCAGGCTACTGGTCTTGCTTTCTTGGTCATTCGCTTCGAGTGGTCCCAGCCTACCTACGCGTACAGGGGGAGTGCTGTACTGCCAGAGGGTGCCGTCTTTTGGATGAGACATTAAACTGAGGGCCCATCTTCCCCCCTCAGGTGGACGTCAAATATCCCATGGCACTATTCAAAGAAGAGTAGGGGAGTTGTCTCCAGCGTCCTGGCCAATATTTATCCCTCAACCACCATCACTAAAACAGATTATCTGATTGTTATCTCACCAAGAACACAACAGATTTCTGTAGAACTTCACTGATCATTACAGATGACCCTTCCCAGTTTCCCCCTTTCCTCTCTTCCCTTCCCTTCTCTGCTCCCTCTCTGCCCCTTACCTTTTCCCCACTTCCCTCTTCATTGTCTTCTCAGACTGATAAGCCTGTGTGCAGCATCATAATTAACATTCCATTTGAGAGGGAAATACTGGTTTAGCAATTCTTGGTTCAAATCAAGTTTCTTGCTGCCTAATCAGAGTGGCAGTGATGAATGTTTTGATAAATGTGCGTTCCATATTTTTAATTTCAAGAATGTTTAGAACTATAGTAACATTAGTGAGTGAGGGAATATAAAAATGTGATTTTTAAAAAAACAATGAAATCAAATTTCCCTGCAACCCCTTTTAACCAAAAGCAGGAAAAAGAACAGATGGAGAATGCCTGCAGCCTGTGCTCTGTGTAGGTTTCCTCTTTAAAAAATGTGGGGAATTATGCAGTAATTATGTGTATCTATCTTTCAGCTATGATATGGTGCATTATGGTCACTCCAACCAGCTGAGGCAGGCACGTTCTATGGGTGATTATCTCATTGTAGGAGTACATACAGATGGTAAGTTGCAAAGCAAATACAGTACTGTGCATTGGATATAGTAATAGCACTGAGTATCATTACTGTACTTAAAAAGGGGATTTTTAATATTTGTTAAATAAAAGTTGCACACCAAATCAGTACATGAACATTATCATTGCAGTTTTTCCAACTCTGTAAAAGAGAAGTGGAAGCTTATTTGCAAAGGGACAAAGTTGTGAATTGATGTTGCCTTTTAATGCTTTACCTTGTATATAAGGCTGCCTGCAATAATGTGACTCACATAATGCGGTCACCTTGTTGATCATGCCAGCTACGCGTTTAATTTTAAGATTAAAACATTGAAAACGTGTACTGTAGCATGTGCCTTTGGAGAAAGCTGCCCCAGGAAAATAGTTTCCTTAAAACTTCATGAAATTATAAGTCGTCTTTCGTTTTCTTCCAGCTTTCCTTCCCCCCCCCCCCCCCAAAATTCTGGTACCTCCCTTCAGCGTTGTCCCTCATGTGTGAATGAGCCTGGACAATGTCAGCAGCCTTTTTGACCACAGGAAGCCAAGCACCACATGCAGTCTTCCATAGGGAACAATCAGGAATGGGAACCCAAACTGATTTTTTTCCCCCGCTCTCTAAAGAAAGAAAGAACTTGCATTTAAATAACATCTTTCATGACCTCAGGATGTCCCATGGCGCTTTATAGCCAACTAAGTACTTTTTGCAGTGTAGTCACTGTTGTAATATAGGAAATGTGGCAGCCAATCTGCGCACAGCAAGATCCCACAAACAGCAATGAGCTAATGACCAGATAATCTGTTTTCGTGATGGTGGTTGAGGGATAAATATTGGCCAGGACATCGGAGAGAACTGCCCTGTTTTTCAAATGGTGTACATTAAAGAAAAGCGTTTTCTAGAGATTTTATTTAGTGTTTTTTCCTCCCATCCCTTGATTTGGCTTTCTTCATGCCAAGAGCAGTTCTCTAGCTGCAGCTCCTCTAATAATCTGATGAAGTAGGTTACTCACTGAAAATTCATGAGTTTGATCTCTAACTCTATGCTGCGTTGACTAGTTTCTAATCGATCAGCATTCTGTATCTTGTAACAAAATGGAAGAAGTATTGAATGCAATTTACCAATGACTCAATTATTTTAAAATAGTTTTATTTGATATTCTTTAAATTTGGAACAGTATGTCAGTTCTGTGTTACATTTTACTTTAAATGTGACCTTCATAGTAAATTAAATGTGCATTTGATGATGGTAACTGGGAGTGGAATATGCCTGGTAATTATTCCATTAGTTTCTTTTTCCCCCATTTTTATTATCAAAAGGAAGGTTAAGAAAACTAATAATTGAAGCCACCTTAATCTGTTTTCAGAGGAAATAGCCAAGCACAAAGGTCCACCTGTATTTACACAGGAGGAGCGTTACAAAATGGTCCGTGCAATCAAGTGGGTTGATGAGGTCATTGAGGGAGCACCATATGTAACAACACTTGAAACCCTGGATAAATATAACTGTGATTTCTGTGTCCATGGAGGTATGTTGTGTCAAGTGACCTGAAACAAAAAGTATCAGTTTCTCTGTCACTCAAGGCTGTATAATGTTGATGCACTTGTTTATGTCGTCTGTATACTTGAAGTCGGTTGCATTTTCCCAGACTTTAAATGAAAAATATAGTTCAAACAAAGTTCTTTAGATGTTTGATTCCATTGTTGTCTTGCAGTCACATGGCGATTTTTCTTTTTCTTTGATGTTTGTTTTGTAGATGATATTACTTTGACTGCTGATGGAAAAGATACTTATGAAGAAGTAAAGAAAACTGGCCGGTACAGGTAACCATACTGCTTAAAAGCTAAGTTCCAATATTTTAATACTTTGTTAGAAGAAGTGGGCTTATCTTGTGATGAGTTGTGAATTTGTTGTAAACTGTTATATGGATATGAACACACATACTCGGACACACAAACTTAACATACAGCATGCATGCAGGTCATCGTATAATTTATCAAAATGGAAAGTTTTTAATATTATGTCATCATGACTCATACAGTCAGCGAAAAAGTTACTGCTATCTATAATGAAAACCCCTTACAGTTCATATCAAAACTTGCACTTTATGGGTTAATTGAATTAGAAATGTGGATAACAATATTCACATTGGCCTTTTCTGATTTTAAAAACCTTTCAGAGAGTGTAAACGTACACAGGGGGTTTCCACTACAGACCTGGTTGGCCGAATGCTCCTCCTAACAAAAGCTCATCACAGCAACATTGTGAGTAAAATGTACAACTAATATTTCAGTCTATTATAAAGGAGGGATTCTGAGCCCACAAGTGGCACATCTTATTAATTTTGGCATTGTGCAAGCGAATTGGTCCTTTTTTTAAGAATGTTTTGGAGCGTAACATGCTGAAACTGACTAAGCAGAATGCAGAAAAGTATCAATTGCTTTAATCAGCTGATTTTTGGATGAAATATTGAAGGGGATAATCTGTCGTCCTTATTTTGTGCCTTGTATTTCCCTGTATAGATGAACCGGGGAACACCAGAATATCTGCCAAGGTTTAGTTTTTTGGCTCCCGGACTGGCAACTCTCGAATTTAAAATTCTTATCCTTCTGTTCAAATCTCTCCAAGGTCTTGCCTTTCCCTATCTCTAACCTCCTCCGAGATATCTTTGCTCCTCCAGTTCTGGACTCTTGCACATCGCCCCACATTGGGTGCCATGCCTTCAGTTGCCATGGCCCCAATTTCTGGAATTCCCTCCATAAACCTCTCCAACTCTACCTCTCTTTTCGTTTAAGACACTCCTTAAAACCTATCTCCTGTCCCAATATTTTTTTTATGTGGCTCGGTGTCAAATTTTTGTTTGATAATGCTCCTGTGAAGTGCCTTGGGACGTTTTACTATGTTAAAGGTGCTATATAAATGCAAGTTGTTATTTGCTTTGAAAATTGATTTTCTCTTTCGCATTAAAATATTAAGTAGAATTATAAAAGGTTATACAAAAAGCCAGATGGTGTTGCAACCTAAAATAATGAAAATGAATACAATTTGCTACAATTAGTACAAGCATGGCGAGGAAAGCCAGGTCCAAAATATCATAATAGGAAGATGTACCAAATTGATATTCAACTGTTTATTTAAAAAAAAGTGGTTTGTCTAATTCTGATGTCTTGTCATTCAACAAAACCATATGTTCACATTGAGAAGAAAACCTTTTGAAATAGAATATTCTGCAAAACAGTTGTCAACAGTGTGCACTACACATCTTAACAAAAATTACAAAGTCCAGCTTACTTGAACGGAATTCTGCAGCAGGTGGTGTTGATCATCAGTGCTTCTATGTTCAGTGTAATGGAATAGCAACGGGGCTGGAAGGGAATACAAGTCTTGCTTTGCCCTGTTCCCATTCTGAGCCATATCAAGAGGAGACATTGAATGGAGCAGTAGTGTCTCTGAAGAGAGGAGGGAGAATTGGAGATCACAAGATAATTACAGATGAGGACTGTCATTCGACCCATCTTAATTCCTCTATCTAAAGAGACCCTAATGTCCCCACATTTATAGAATCCCATTGTTTCTTCAATCATTCTGGGCTTTTGCCTCCACTGCTCTGTCTGGAAGATTGGTAAAGTTATGCTCATGAGGAGGAATCAGAAGGGGGAAGTTATACTCATTAGTGGCTGGTTAAAACTGTAGAATGCTTTTGTTGTTTGTTTGTTACAAGCAGCACTTGTTAAGTTGGAATTGGCAACAGTAGGAGCTTAATGATCTGTTTTATTCACAATATCTTCATTTAGACTACAAAGTTCTGTGAATTCAATTGTCACAAATTTTACATATACTATCCAGCTGGGCATTTTATTGAAATGGAGGCTGATAGTTTCTCTCTTTAAATATTGAGCAATTGAGAAGTTGTTCTAACATCTAACTGTGTACTTGGGATAGTTTAAAGTATAAACTTGGGTGTATGGTAGGGTCCATGATTGAGCAGTATCTTCCTCTTTTTTTTTGTGTTCGTGTTTTTAAATTATCACTCATTAAAAGAGATGCCCAGAGAAGAGTTCTCCCACCTATTTATATGATGTGGAGATGCCGGTGATGGACTGGGGTTGACAATTGTAAACAATTTTAAAACACCAAGTTATAGTCCAGCAATTTTATTTTAAATTCACAAGCTTTCGGAGGCTTCCTCCTTCCTCAGGTGAACGATGTGAAGGAGGAGGAAGCCTCCGAAAGCTTGTGAATTTAAAATAAAATTGCTGGACTATAACTTGGTGTTGTAAAATTGTTTACTATTTATATGAGGCATTATTATAAATTGGGGAGTTTAAACTTTTCTGCTGAGAACTAAAAGGATTTTTTCCTCCTTCAATTAAATTGTTGCTGTTCAGTTCTCAGATTTTTGTGAAATTAGTGCTGCTTTCAAATCTACACAAAAGAATAATGGTCCGAAAGCCAGTGGCTGCTACAGGGGGAAAATCAGTCTGATATCTTCAGATTCTGTACAAACCTCAGGAGAAGAGAAATGCAAATAAAATGTTGCCTATTATTGAATGAAAAGGTTATAAATTAACTTTAATGGCATGTGAGATTATACAGTGACCATTTGAAAAAGACAATTTATTTTCCCCCAACTTCTCTGCAGGAAAAAAATTCGGACTACCAGGAGCACACAGACAACTTTGGCAAGGTATCATTTCAGTTTTTCTCCTTTTCCCTTGCATGTTTTCTTTCAGTTTGTTCATATGCATAATTTTTGGATTCTCATTTGTTTTCTGTTTTTGAATTTTCTTTTTATATATATATATAAATGATCAGCAATTCACGTGCTGAGACTCAAGCAGTAGAGCACTTTATCAAAACACAGTGGCAACTTTCTTAAATGTTGCTAAAAGATCTCAGCACCATGAAAATACCTGTAAGAAAATGATCAATACTCTTTTCTAAAAAAGAAAGCAAAATGACCAGACTTAAAAATAAAACAGTCCTAACAAAATAACATGTTCCTGTCCAGTTCAGGTTAAATACTACTGTAAAGTCTAATCATTGGTACAAGGATCTTTCAGTCAAATATTTTTTTAAAAATTTGATCAGTGAGCGGGAAGCAAAGAAAAGTTGCAGTGTCACAGGATTCCAGAGGTGTATCAAAGTTGTGTGTGTTACTACTAGGGAAAGTGGCCTTTCATATTGCAAGAAAAAGATATGCAATTGGTGTGACAAAATGATCACAAGCAGGTTCAAATATAGATTGTGCTGCTGCAGTAAGATCATGTTTACAAATTACGTACTCGCCTGTCTTCAGAATTTTATCAGACCAAACAACAATGTTCTATATCTCATTGAACTTACAAAAAGCCCTCCAAAAACAGGTATACATTTATAATGAACTCGTTATAAATGAGCAATTTTTTTTGCGTGAGGTTACGATATGTAACTGGCATCATTGACTAAAAAGTACTCTTTTAAAGTTTGCTTTTTAATGAATTACTATTGGCTCTCCCAACCTTCGACTATAGGAAGTTAGGACAAAATATAGGTATGGATTGGGAGGATTTGGTATTTCTAGACCCGATGAAGCTCCATTTGATGATGGAAGTGTGGAACTGTAGGTATGACTGTCAGAATAGTGATGTCTAAATAAATACGCAACTTGCACAGCTAATTTATTACAGATATATTGTTAATGTTCATTTAAATTTCATGTTTTTCATATCAAATAAAAGTTTTTTTTGGGCTGCTAAATAAGAAAGGTTTGAAAATAAGATAGATGAGAGTTAAGAATTGTGTACAAAGTTTTCTATACTTTAGGTCTCCTGATGGACTGACCATAATGGTCTTTTCCTGTCCAGTACATTCGTAATTTCCAATGTAAAGATAACCACGAAAAATTTTTATTTGGCTTGTGCGATCTTGGAGATGTTTTTCAAAAATGTATATAGGTTCCTGCTGGAAAAAAGATCATTCCCAAATAAGTTGTTTGTGATTGCAGTCTGATTGTGACTAGGTATTTCCACTAGATGGCGCTTTCGGGTTGTTTGCTCTGACCATCATCATGTTCTGCGATGTGCTTGTGGTTATAACTGTAGGCACATTTTAGCTCAGCACTTGGAAAATTAAAGCCCTGAATGCATTTTACAGCTTGTGCTGAGATGAGTTATAATGTATGCTATTCCAAATCTGCATTCATACGGCACTGCACAAGTTGTACTGAAGGGTAGCTCTGTGCAAATGCAGCACTTTGTCCTCTTTGCTCATGCAAAGATTTATACACTCAGAAAATAATGCTAATTTCAAATCTGCATTGGCAGATGAACTAAATTCTGACTGTGGATTGTTCTTTCTGCGTAAATATTTTCTAGCAACAAAAAATATAGAACATATGAACTGCATAATGTGAAGTTCAAGATTCCCTGGTGTGAATGTGCTACCGAGAGGTCGGATGTAGGTTTTAATCAGTAATTTCCTCCATTTGATGTGGTGCTGAGTTCAGAAATTTCCCTGGGGGAGGGACCAAACAAAAGCACATGGAGAGGATATCAGCATGGAAGTTGCCTTATGCCACTCGTGTATCTCCTTGTGGCCTATTGAAGAATGATTCAAACAGAGGCTTAAAAGTACCTAATCTTAACGTCATAGGCTCTTGGTTAGGGAATGGTACAGGGAGGCTTTCAGTCCAAAATTGATGTGGGGCGAGGGGCAAATTTGAGCTTTAACTGTATTGCAGGTAAAAAAAACCAGTAGAAACTCTAGCTTTATAATTATTGTACATTTATAGGATAATTTACTTTTGGTTTACCTTAAAGCTGCAGATTTTCATTTTAATTTAATGTCTCATTTTGTTAAAACTTATCAATGCCATTTTGAAACCAAGTATTTAAATATTTCTAATTTCAGTTTTACTAAATGGCTTACTAGAATGCAGTAAAGAAGAACGCATTTGTAAAAACTTCATGCCAAAATGATTAGAAATCTTTCTGATACTCTACAATCTTCCTGGGCTGCAGCTGCCCAATGGGGTTTGATTTCTTTTTAAGATCCAAAAAAGTTGCTTGAAATTTTACATCAACACAAGTAACAAAGAGCAAGACCATGATGTCATATCTCCTTGAAATAATTTTGTACAATTTTTGAAAAATTGTTTTAATCTCTTTTAGCACTTTGATCTCTTAAGGACATGTAGCTCACAACTTTAGGTAATTGTTGTCAATTTACTACTAAGTGTGTTGGATGCATTTCCAATTTTTATGGATGGGAGAGAATAAATCTATCTTAGGGAGAAAATGGTTCTTTTAAATTCTATTAACCTTGTTAAAGTAGTTTACGGGCCATGACATTGCGTGCAAGTCATATAGAGTAGGAATGAGGAAAAGCACTCAACCTGTTTAGCATATTCGTAGATTATTTTCTCATGTCTTACCTTGGTACCAAGATCATATCCCTTTGTTAATGCTGAAAATTGATACACTTGGATTTTTTTTGACTGTTGCAATCAAGTCTACACTTGGTGTGCTAGCTGACACTTTGTTCCAAAATTTAGCAACTTGAAATTACTCATTATGATCAGTTTTAAGTTTTCTCAGATTATCACATCATTTAGTTTCCTTTTGTTAAGTACAAAGAACTACCACAGCACTTTAGCTGCTTTTTGCAGTTCATTGCAAGTACAGTGAACAATTATCCCAGTACAACCTGCTTCTGCACCTCCGAGCAGCCCGCTAAAGGGGAGCTTTGCTTAGAAGACGGGGGGATATTTTGAAGTAAGAAAGGTATCTGATGTGGGGATATTTGCCTTTTTAAAAATTAATTTTAAATTAAGTCACTGCAAGTGTCCTAAAGTAAATCTTATTTTTCTTTTTTTTGAAAGGGACCTAAAGGTCACAGCCCATGGACTGGAGTATCTCAGTTTTTGCAGACATCACAAAAAATTATTCAGTTTGCTTCTGGAAAAGAACCTCAACCAAATGACACTATCATCTACGTGGCAGGAGCATTTGATTTGTTCCGTATCCTTACTGAGAGATAATTTTGTTTAATGTTAAACCATGCCTGTATTATGGTCTATTAAATAAATTGTAGCAACTTTTAATTCCTTTACAATTTGGAAAGATATTGGTCATGTAGACTTTCTGGAAAGTGTCCACAAGTTGGCAGAGAGGCCTTATGTTATTGTTGGACTGCACTTTGACCAGGTAGGTACAGCCTACTCAATTTAAGTCTCTATCTGTTAAGTGTTTACTTCTATCTCATTTATCTTTAAAGTCATAATTAATTTCTGGGAGGAGGAAGCAAAAGCTTATTAATGCAGTTAATTTTCTGTCGTACAGTTTTGCAATCCATACATTCATTTTTATTGTTGAGAATGCTTGAGCCTAGACAGTGTTACCATCATACACTGCCCTTCAAACAACTGACTTGTTATAAATTTGAATTTAAATCAACTGTTTCCATGTTTTTGCACTACTTGCTTTGCAATAAATATACAAAAATTATGGCAAATCAGTTGTACTCGTGACGGTACTGAAAGGAAGCATATAATGGAGGCTCATAAGTTCCACCTCTATCAAAATCTTTTTGTTTAAAGATAGACACTTGCAAAATAAACTACAGTAGGAAATATTTGATGGAATATCAGCTTCCATTAACATGCAGTTTATTGATTTGTCCAGCTACCAAGTCCTTTTAAAGAAAGGGAACTCTAACTATGCATGATTTGTCAGGAATTGTAATGTAGGTTAAATCAAGTTATTAAAATATGGGTGTGGGTGCATGTGCCTGTCAGTCTTTGTTTTCCTTCCTATCTCATTTATTTCTTTGTCTATCTCTGTCTCTATCTCTCTGTCCATCTGTCTGTTTCTCTCTCTCCTTGAAGATTGTAAAGGGTTGAAATAGGATGGCCAGGTGGAAGGAGAAGTTGAGCCATGAAATTACCAAGGCATGTACTTGCATTTTGGAGAGAGATGGGCATTGTTGCAGATCTGCAAGAAAGCAATTTTGCTAATGCCAGTTGACCATGCAAGTGATAGCTATAACAAGTTTCCTGCTTCTGGCCCAGTTATCTTCACTTTAAGAAATGCATAGGTGATGCCAACACCATTGTCCACGTGGACAGCTCGTTGCAAGTGTTCCATCTGCTTCTAATTATCAACAGTTGCAACTTTGTACCATACAGACCTGTATCAAGCCAAAGCACAAGCTACATTTTGTGCCCTACCATGTATATGCCCAAATCCTTCTAGCAACGATGTGGAGTCCAGCTCCAAGAGCCTTGCATATATTACTGTGTTTGTACAAACTGCAGAAAATTAGTCAATTGTACTCTTCAATCATTAAAAGGGTCACCTCTTTTTCGTTATGTATTCTGGGTGATCAGCAGTGCAGTCCATCATCATACACATCCATTGGGCCATCAAGGATTTTAATTCAGTTAGTAGAAAATTTTTAATTTGGGTACGTGAAAGAAGTTAGTCCTGGGTAATTATAATTTTCCTCCAGCTACTTTCAACAGACTGGGTTTAATCAGATAAATGTACATATTTAGAGTGAACAGATGTTGTGTCCAATAGTGAAGGCTGTGGAATTGCTAATTATTTTTACATTTTCTAAAAGGATGATTGTTTCCAGTTCTAAGGTGGAGATCCTGGGGAAATTCCTATCAGCTTCTCATGTTAGATGCTACATATTCTGGTGATGGCCTTTAGAGGGGACCATCGGATTTTCTCCAGTTTACTTCTATCAATAACAGAGGAGACTGATGCTTTTGGGATTTCTAACATTAACAAAATTTCAGCACACACACAAAGCTTCTCTTTTTGGGTCCTGGGCAAGGGCATCTATCCTGATCACAAAGATCATGTGTAATATTACCCGACATAGAGATGAGGAATTTCAGCTAGTTTGAGATAACACAAGTGCTTACCTTTTTGCCTCATGGATAAGTGCTTGATTCTGTTTGTTATATCCATTCTAAGCTTCGAAATTGAGCATTGGTATTTTTATTAAACATCTTTCTTTTGCAGGAAGTGAACCGATACAAAGGAAAGAATTACCCAATAATGAATGTGCATGAAAGGACACTCAGTGTACTGGCCTGTAGAGTGAGTATAGTGTTGTTTTATAATGGGTCAGGGTTGGAATATGCGATGAAAATTTTTTAATCACTCTGGAAAACCTGGAATGAAATTTTACTTTATTATATTTTGCCACAATGATTTTTATTACTTTTTTCTTTCAGTATGTGTCAGAAGTAGTGATAGGAGCTCCTTACTCTGTGACTGCAGACTTGCTGGACCACTTCAAGGTATGATTATTTAAATTGAAAGTAGCACTACCTTAGATGAACTGTAATTTCCCCATCTTATATATTCTTCCAAACTTTTCAAATTATAATGGCTAATATGTACCTTTTTGAAATCCAATCTTTAAAAATTCTGAATCGTGAACCTTAAATTCTATTAAAATTAAGTTGCTTTTTCTCGCTGATATGAACTGATTCGTGTAATATTTTTGTTGATGTGGATTTGATGGCTGAAATTCAACCCATGACAAAATCAATGGAAAATCCATATGGACTGGAAGGAGAAACATGTATTGTCAGCAGGATTTTTATTTTTATATATATACATTAGTGTATACATGCACATCCTGTAACACTTTCCTGTCTGCCACATTTTTGCACTTTTTTTGGTCATGATTAAACTTACCTATTCATTTTACTTGCCTCTGAAGTCTCCAAGGTAATTGGCGCTATTGCTTACTTACCTCTGCAGCTTTCCAACTGCACCCCTGAGACTTGTGGCACTTCTACCCACGGCACACCGGTCTTGGAGCAACTAACATATGAGCATATGTCCTGATGTTGACTGCCCCAGGAAAGGCCTGTCACCACACATCTGTCAGTGGCACACCACAGTATGTCCCTATTGCAATTTTCCACACCCGGCCACTGCCAGTCCCAACACATCTCACATCTCCGAGACCTCTCATGCCCCTTGCAATGATCTTACACCTCCTAAACCTCAGGATCACCATCCCAACATTACCAATCCACATAGCATAAAACAGTACATCCTCCAATCCACCATGAGCAACATCGCAGGAGATCTGCTTTATAACAGCGCTGGATCTAGTTCTGGGAAATGAAGTGGGGCAGGTGGAGTGTGTTTCAGTGGGGGAGCATTTGGGGAACAGTGATCATGATATCATTAAGCTTAGAATAGTTGTGGAAAAGGACAAGGAACAATCAAATGTGAAAATGCTTAACTGGAGGAGGGCAAATTTCAGTGAGTTAAAAAGGGATCTTGCCCAGGTAAATTGGAATCAGAAATTGGTAGGCAAAACAATAATTGAACAATCGGAGGCCTTCAAGGTGGATTTGGTTTGGATACAGAGTAGACACATCGGGGTTGGGGGGGGAGGCATGCAAAGCTAGAGCTTCCTGGATGACTATAGAGATGAATATAGAGATTAAAATGAAACAGAAAAAGGATGCTTCTGATGAATGTAAGGTTCATAATACAGTAGAGAACCAGGCTGAATACAGAAAGTGCAGAGGAGATCTAAAAAAGGGACAAAGAGAGAGTATGAGAATAGATTAGCAGCTAACATAAAGGGGAACCCAAAAGTCTTTTATAAACATATAAATCGTAAAAGGGTGGTCAAAGGAAGTATGGACTCCTGCTCCTATTTCTTATGTTCTTATGGGACTGATTAGGGACAAAAAAGGAAATTTTGTGGAGGTAGGGGGCATGGCTGAGGCACTAAGTGAATACTTCGCATCCGTCTTCACTAGAGAAGAGGATGCTGCCATTGCAGCAGTAAAGGAGGAGGTAGTAGCAATAATGGATAGGATAAAAATAGATAAAGAGGAGGTACTGAAAAAAAAAAAATTGGCAGTACTCAAAAGTCAAAAAGTCACCCAGTCCAGATGGGATGCATCCTAGATTACTGAGGGAAGCAAGGGTGGAAATTGCAGAGGCTCTGGCCGCAATCTTTCAATCCTCCTTAGATATGGGGGTGGTGCCGGAGGATTGCAAATGTCACATCCCTGTTCAAAAAAGGGAAGAGGGATAAACCCGGCAATTACAGGCCAGTCAGCCTAACATCAAAGGTGTGGAAACTTTGAGACAATAATCCGGACAAAATTAATCGGCACTTAGAAAAGTAAAGGGCTAATAAATAAAAGTCAGTTCTGATTTGTTAAAGGGAAATTGTATTTGACTAACATGATTGAGTTATTTGATGAAGTAACAGAGAGGGTAGTGTAGTTGATATTGTGTACATGGACTTTCAAAAGGCATTTGATAAAGTACCACATTACAGACTTGTTAGCAAAATTAAACCCCATGGGATTAAAGGGACTGTGGCAGCGTGGATACAAAATTGGCAGGGGTACAGAAAGCAGAGAGTAGTGCTGAATGGTTGTTTTGTTTTTCAGACTGGAGGAAAGTATATAGTGGTGTTCCCCTGGGGGTCAGTATTAGGACCACTGCTCTTTTTGATTATATATATTAATGACCTGGACGTTTTTTATTCGCTCATGGGATGTGGGCGTCACTGGCAAGGCAAGCATTTATTGCCCATCCCTAATTGCCCTCGAGAAGGTGGTGGTGAGCAGCCTTCTTGACCGCTGCAGTCCATGTGGTGAAGGTTCTCTCTCAGTGCTGTTAGGTGGGGAGTTCCAGGATTTTGACCCAGCGACGATGAAGGAATGGTGATATATTTCCAAGTCGGGATGGTGTGTGACTTGGAGGGGAACGTGCAGGTGGTGTTGTTCCCATGTGCCTGCTGCCCTTGTCCTTCTAGGTGGTAGAGGTCGCGGGTTTGGGAGGTGCTGTCGAAGAAGCCTTGTTGAGTTGCTGTGGATGGTACACACTGCAGCCATGGTGCGCCGGTGGTGAAGGGAGTGAATGTTTAGGGTGGAGTGCCAATCAAGTGGGCTGCTTTGTCCTGGATGGTGTCGAGCTTCTTGAGTGTTGTTGGAGCTGCACTCATCCAGGCAAGTGGAGAGTATTCCATCACACACCTCACTTGTGCCTTGTAGATGGTGGAAAGGCTTTGGGGAGTCAGGAGGTGTGTCACTTGCCGCAGAATACCCAGCCTCTGACCTGTTCTTGTCGCCGCAGTATTTATGTGGCTGGTTCAGTTAAGTTTCTAGTCAATGGTGACCCCCAGGATGTTGATGGTGGGGGATTCGGCAATGATAATGCCATTGAATGTCATGGGGAGGTGGTTAGACTCTCTCTCTTGTTGGGTATAGAGGGTATAATTTCAAAGTTTGCAGATGACTCAAAACTCAGAAATGTACTATACGATGTGAAGGATAGTAACAGACAGACTGGTGAAATGGGCAGACACATGGCAGATGAAATTTAACGCAGAGCAGTGTGAAGTGATACATTTTGGTAGGAAGAATGAAGACAGGCAATATAAACTAAATGGTACAATTTTAAAGGGAGTCCATGAACAGAGACCTGGGGATGCACATACATAAATCTTTGAAGGTGGCAGGACAAGTTGAGAAGGCTATTTTTTTTTAAAAAGCATATGGGATCCTGGGCTTAATTAATAAAGGCATAGAGTACAAAAGCAAGGAGGTTATGCTAACCTTTATTAAACACTGGGTAGGCCTCAGCTGGAGTATTGTTCAATTCTGGGCATCACACTTTAAGAAAGATGTCCAGGCCTTAGAGAGGATGCAGAAGAGATTTACTAGACTGGTACAAGGGATGAGAGACTGGAGAAGCTGGGGTTGTTCTCCTTAAAACAGATGGTTAAGGGGAGATTTGAAAGAGGTGTTCAAAATCATGCATGGTTTTGACAGAGTAAATAAGGAGAAACTGTTTCCAGTGGCAGAAAGTTCTGCAACCAGAGGACACAGATTTAAGGTGATTGGCAAAAGAGCCAGAGGCGACATGAGAAAACATTTTTTTACGCAGCAAGTTGTAATCATCTGGAATGCACTGCCTGAAAGGGTGGTGGATGCAGATTCAATAGTAACTTTCAAAAGGGAAATAGATAAATACTTGAAGGAAAAAAAATTACAGGGCTATGGGGAAAGAGCAGAGGAATGGGACTAAATGGATTGCTCTTTCAAAGAGCCGGCACAGACACAATTGGCCAAATGGCTTCCTCCTGTGCTGGACCGACTTTTAAAAAAAATTTGTTCATGGGATGTGGGCGTCGCTGGCAAGGCCAGCATTTATTGCCCATCCCTAATTGCCTTTGAGAAGGTGGTGGTGAGCCGCCTTCTTGAACCGCTGCAGTCAGTGTGGTGAAGGTTCTCCCACAGTGCTGTTAGGAAGGGAGTTCCAGGATTTTGATCCAGCGACAATGAAGGAACGGCGATATATTTCCAAGTCGGGATGGTGTGTGACTTGGAGGGGAACGTGCAGGTGGTGTTGTTCCCATGTGCCTGCTGCCCTTGTCCTTCTAGATGGTAGAGGTCGCGGGTTTGGGAGGTGCTTTCGAAGAAGCCTTGGTGAGTTGCTGCAGTGCATCCTGTAGATGGTAAACACTGCAGCCATGGTACGTTGGTGGTGAAGGGAGTGAACGTTTAGGGTGGTGGATGGTGTCAATCAAGCAGACTGCTTTGCCCTGGATGGTGTCAAGCTTCTTGAGTGTTGTTGGAGCTGCACTCATCCAGGCAAGTGGAGAGTATTTCACCACACTCCTGACTTGTGCTTTTTCGATGGTGGAAAGGCTTTGGGGAGTCAGGAGGTGAGTCACTCGCCACAGAATACCCAGCCTCTGACCTGCTCTTATAGCCACAGTATTTATGTGGCTAGTCCAGTTAAGTTTCTGGTCAATGGTGACCCCCAGAATGTTGATGGTGGGGGATTCGGCGATAGTAATGCCGTTGAATGTCAAGGGGAGGTGGTTAGACTCTGTCTTGTTGGAGATGGTCATTGCCTGGCACTTGTCTGACGCGAATGTTACTTGCCACTTATCAGCCCAAGCCTGGATGATGTCCAGGACTTGCTGCATGCGGGCATGGACTGCTTCATTATCTGAGGGGTTGCGAATGGAACTGAACACTGTGCAGTCATCAGCGAACATCCCCATTTCTGACCTTATGATGGAGGGAAGGACATTGATGAAGCAGCTGAAGATGGTTGGGCCAAGGACACTGCCCTGAGGAACTCCTGCAGCAATGTCCTGGGGCTGAGATGATTGGCCTCCAACAACCACTACCATCTTCCTTTGTGCTAGGTATGACTCCAGCCACTGATTCCCAATGACTTCAATTTTACTTGGGCTCCTTGGTGCCACACTCTGTCAAATGCTGCCTTGATGTCAAGGGCAGTCACTCTCACCTCACCTCTGGAATTCAGCTTTTTTGTCCATGTTTGGACCAAGGCTGTAATGAGGTCCGGAGCTAAGTGGTCCTAGCGGAACCTAAACTGAGCATTGGTGAGTAAGTGCCACTTGAGAGTACTGTCGACGACACCTTCATCACTTTGCTGATGATTGAGAGTAGACTGATGGGGCGGTAATTGGCCGGATTGGATTTGTCCTGCTTTATGTGGACAGGACATACCTGGACAGTTTTCCACATTGTCAGGTAGATGCCAGTGCTGTAGCTGTACTGGAACAGTTTGACTAGAGGCGCGGCTAGTTCTGGAGCACAAGTCTTCAGCACTACAGCCGGGATGTTGTCAGGGCCCATGGCCTTTGTTGTATCCAGTGCACTCAGCCGTTTCTTGATATCACGTGGAGTGAATCGAATTGGCTGAAGACTGGCTTCTGTGATGGTGGGGATATCGGGAAGTGGCCGAGATGGATCATCTACTCGGCATTTCTGGCTGAAGATGTCGGACCATGAGGTTACAAATTGTGCTGGAATACAGTTCTGCTACTGCTGATGGGCCACAGCGCCTCATGGATGCCCAGTTTTGAGCTGCTAGATCTGTTCTGAGTCTATTCCATTTAGCACGGTGATAGTGCCACACAACACGTTGGATGGTGTCCTCAGTGTGAAGATGGGACTTTGTCTCCACAAGGACTGTGCGGTGGTCACTCCTACCAATACTGTCATGGACAGATGTATCTGCGACAGGTAGATTGGTGAGGACGAGGTCAAGTAGGTTTTTCCCTCGTGTTGGTTCGCTCACCACCTGCCGCAGGCCCAGTCCGGCAGCTATGTCCTTCAGGACTCGACCAGCTCGGTCAGTAGTGGTGCTACCGAGCCACTCTTGGTGAGGAACGTTGAAGTCCCCCACCCAGAGTACATTCTGTGTTCTAACTACGCTCAGTGCTTCCTCCTAGTGGTGCTCAACATGGAGGAGGACTGATTCATCAGCTGAAGGAGGGCGGTAGGTGGTAATCAGCAGGAGGTTTCCTTGCCCATGTTTGACCTGATGCTATGAGATTTCATGGGGTCCGGAGTCGATGTTGAGGACTCCCAGGGCCACTCCCTCCTGACTGTATATCACTGTACCGCCACCTCTGGTGGGTCTGTCCTGCCGGTGGGACAGGACATACCCAGGGATGGTGATGGAAGAGTCTGGGACGTTGGCTGAAAGGTATGATTGTGAGAGTGTGGCTCTGTTAGGCTGTTGCTTGACTAGTCCGTGGGACAGCGCTCCCAATTTTGGCACAAGTTCCCAGATGTTAGTGAGGAGGACTTTGCAGGGTCAACTGGGCTTGCTTCGCCTTTGTCATGTCCAGTTTTATTCTTATTATCACTTTTCGTAGCGAGATTGTACAACTGAGTGGCTTGCTAGGCCATTTCAGAGGGCGATTAAGAATCAACCACATTGCTGTGGGTCTGGAGTCTCATATAGGCCAGACCACGTACAAACAGCAGGTTTCCTTCCGTAAAGGACATTTGTGAACCAGATGGGTTTTTACGACAATCCGGTAGTTTCATGGTCACCATTGTTTTTTATTCCAGATTTTATTCAATTAATTGAATTTAAATTCCCCAGCTGCTGCGGCAGGATTTGAATTCATGATTCTGGATTACTAGTTCAGGCCTCTGGATTATTAGTCTAGTAACATAACTACTATGCTACCGTACCTGTACCCGTACTATGATACTATAATATGATTTCATAGCATCAAACATTAATTGAAGTACAGATTAACTCATACCTCTTCAAATTCTAGTGCAGTGCACAATGTCTGCCACACAACTCCAACAGTGTCAGACTGTGACGTGTGTTGCCAGATATTTTAATGCGAATGAATCAACCCCACTTTCTTCCTGCTTCTACGGTCTCCCATCACTGTGGCTGAGCAAGTAACTTGCTTCTACTACTTTTCCAATAGCCACTAGAGGGCACATGGTGTGAAATCACCAAATACCACCATTTCTTTGATCAATGGTACATCCTGTTCCGCTGAATCACGAGATCCAGTCACAGTATATTGCAACTTCAGAGAATTCAAAAGTGCTTATTTTGCAGTGATCATGGTATGATCTGTAAATGAGCGCTTGCTAAATTGTCCTGCTAAAGAAGGGGGGAAAGAGATGTACATTAGAAAACATTCGAGTTTGTGTACTAAAAATATAAACTGAAATTATTTGTGCTCTTTCTCTGTGCCCCTTCCAAACAAATTAAAATTGGGCAACTACTTCAAACTGTAATCATAAATGTTCAGCATTGTACTTAAACAAAATACAGTGGTGGTCTTGTATGATACCACTGAACCCAAGATGAGAGGGGAAGAAAGGAGGGCAAACTAAAGATTCCCTTTTTTACTGAATTCGTACAATATAATTTAATTTTGTAAAAATGTACCCTTGCTCATCTATCATGTGAATGAAGGACACTGAGAGCATGGGTTCACAGTAGTGGTTCAGGCGATGGCCCAGTTCATTGTATAGAGGATCCCAGTTCTATAAATTCAAATGGCTTTAAAACTGAACCCAAAACTGATGCTGAAAATCTGAAATATAAACAGAAAATTGTGGAAACACTCAGCAGGTCAGACAGCATCTGTGGATAGAGGAAGGGAGGGTTAACGTTTCAAGTAACCCTACCTTTCTGTGCTAAATTGATCTCAGCTGGAGTAGGGAGTAGGCCTTAGTACTCCTGGCATTCGGGGCTCAAAATCATCCAGGTTTCTTGCACCTGATCACTATTCAGCAACATTTGCTAGACCTGTGTGTCATGCCCAGATTAGGATCCACGGTGATGCCCTATGCAGTTGAATAGCCTGCCAACAGTTATTGTTGATGATTAATGGCCATTTGATCATAGTGTCAGAGGTTGGCAAATACCCACAGAACAGCATCACAGGAAGGAGTTGATGCCTTCAGGAGAGGGGAGAAAACTGATGAGAAATATATGTATGTAATTTTAAGGAGCCTTTTTAAAATGTATTGACTCTCCCACATCTCCCATCACCTGTGAAGGAACCAACTTCTTGCTTTATGCTTCCCTACTTCACACTGCCAAGATGTGCTTCTTGGTAGAAAATCAGACATTCTTTATTTTATAAAATACTGGACCAAGGAATAGATCTTTATTCACAGTCGCCTTAAATAAATTACAGCGATGCAAATCTGTTTATGCTTTTTATTTTGGCATGCAACTGCTGCTGAAGTCATCATATAGTAACTTCTATAACCAAAGAGTTCATAAACAATTCAGCCTCAAAAATCATCCATGTAGAGAATAAAATTGCTCCGCAACTTTAAGTTATGGCTTATAAGAATTGAAACCCATGGAATACGCAACTGAAATGCATCAACACTTCTGTAGAAATCATGTTCTAATATGTTTAAAACATTTTATACATTGGCAGTGAAATTAAATTTAGGGTGTAGAGGAAGAAACCGTACAATGCAGTTTTTCTTTTTTATGTATTTCTGCTCATCAGTGTGAGGGATTGATGATGCTGGCGAACAGGAAGAATGCTTCAGCTCCATCAGCTGTACCCCATATTAGAGAGAGTGCAATGTTGCCCTGGTGTTATTCCTAATATGCTTTAACTCTCTGTTCTATCAGCATATTTTTGAGTTTCTAGGGTTGCCAGAGTAATGTTAAATTTGATGAAAATATTGTGCAGAGGTCTTGAATACTGTGATTTAGACTGCTAAAGCTTATTAGGTCCCTTGCATTTGTCAGGAAACTGTCTTCACATCTGCTTTGGTTGGATTCTAGCCCAAGTCCCATAGGTGAACACACATCATCACTTTCAAAGCTTTACGCTACACTTAATGAAATCAAAATGCAAGATGATTTCATAAGTATAAAGTTTCTCTCATAGCTAATTTGTGTTACAAGGTCCCATGTTGATTTACTGGAGAGGTAAGCTGAAAAACTATCCCATCTTCTAACTTTCAAGGATTTGAAAATATTTTGGTTTTCTAGTTTGGTGAGGGGGGTTGGAGAAGGAAGATGAAAAGATTAGTGACATCAAAGGATTTGAGCCTTGAAGCACCAGGCCAAATCCAAACTGGCAACCCTCGAAACTCAAAAACATGCTGCTCGAACAGTGGGTTAAAGCATATTACGAATAACACCAGGGTAGCTTTGCACTATCTCTAATATGGGGTGCAGCTGATGCAGCCGAAGCATTTTTCCTGTTTGTTGTTACTTACTAATTTATTCAATATGATGAAATGAATGAGTTGTGAGAACTGTTTGCTAATGATCTTCACTGAAATATAAAACATTTACAAGTATTTCAATGCAGTTGTGATTAATCGCTACAAGAACTGAAGAAACTGTTGTTTTCTCTCCAGGTTGACTTGGTCTGTCATGGAAAGACAGAAGTAATGGCTGATAAGGATGCTTCAGACCCATATGCTGTAAGTTGGGACTTGTCACTCTGAACTGTAATGCAAGGTAGTTGCTGAATGTGAATTAACCCTTTTTTTAAAAGGAAAAAGCTAACTTTAATTTCCTGGTGTAGTTTGTTTATCATTATCTCATAGCTATTTGATCCACTTGGCTTCAGCATAAACAAAAAGCCATAGGGATATT